>NC_050575.1:90468871-90679905 GCF_011100635.1 Trichosurus vulpecula
CTATCTAACCCCAGGAAGCTTTCTTTTCTCTAGGCTTGACACTCCCAGGTCCTTAAAAAGTCAAAGCTATCATTATTTTACATGCTCTCTAAGCTTCCCATCATTCTGATCTCCCTATTCTGGCCATACCCAACCTAGATCATCTCTATTTTTTCTAAGTTGTTGTGCCCAGAACCAATCAGGGCAGTCCAGATGTTGCCTGATCATGATAAAATTTTGCAGAAATATTATCTTCCTTATTCTGGACACTATTACTGTCATTGCAGCTTAGAATATCATTAATATTTTTGGCTGTCACATCACACAGTTGACTCATGTTGCAAGCCACTCAATCACCATTGGAACAAAATCCTTACTTTTATTCCTAGAGTGAGAGCTACGTTAGAGCCAGCTCAAACTAGGAGAGCTGATTCATTAATGTTCAGTGTGACCTCTTACACCTCAAAATAAGCAAATACCAAATAGGCCTTGATTTATTGTTTTGTTCATTGTCTAGAATTAAGAAAATGATAATGAAAGTATTAATAATGCAGAGTTAGAAAGTGTGTCTTTCATTTTCAGAAAGCTGATTGTTAAACATTTACCAGTACATCCCTAATTCTCTGCTAGTTGGCTAACATTCCCTGACACAACAAAGAGAGATCATAGGATATTGAGCTGGAAGCAGTCCTAAACATCAGCTAGTTCACCTCTCTCACTTTGCAGATGAGGTACCAGGAGAGGTTAAGTAACATTCTTGAGGTCTCAGAGACAGTAGCAAAGGCACAAAACTGGGCTTCGTTATACATTACAGAGATCTAACCAGTTTTCACATATCTCTATGATTCTTTTCAGGTGCTGTTGCTTTCTTTTGGAATAACCTGACTGTCAGCAGGTTGCTGCCTTGATGTCTGTGACAAGCTTGGCTTCATTACTCAAGCAAAAGGCATGTGGAAGTTGGAAGAAGCAAGTCATTCCACTGCTGATTTAATTTTCCTCAAAATTTGCAATAACCAGAGCTCAGGAAGAGCTTTGCAAAGGGGATCATTTCATCACCAAGTTCTCAGCCTTTCATACAAAACAGTCCCAGCTCTCTTCTGTCCTACAGTTTGCTAATCAGATAACCTTTGAAGAAGCTCACATGTGCGCCTGGTGGGGTCTTTGACTGGGTCTCTGCACGCATTGTGAGATCAGATCATAGAATCACAAGACTTAGAGCTGGAAGAGACCTTGGAACATAGAACACAGCAGGTTATGGATAGAAAGGACATTAAAAATAACCAAATCTCATTCTCTTGACAAGAAAATGGAGGCCCAGAGGTCTTTAGAGCATATATCTTAATGTAGATAATATGACTTCAGAGGTCATATAGTCCAATTCCTTCACTTTACAGATTAAATAACTGAGTCATCTCAGGAAGAGTAAGTGATTGGTACATATAAAGTTACATACGTAGTAAATGGCAGAACTGCCATTTGAATTCAGAATCTATTACGAAAAGTTCTGAACCCTTTCTATTGTATCATGTGGATATGAGGTGACTCTCCCAAGATAACCTAGGGAGGAAGGAGTAGCCTCAGGTTTTCTGACTAAAAATCCAATGCCTTTGCCACTGTGAACTACTTGGACTAAACAATTCACTCTGGAAAAGAGGCCTAGGCTAAAGATCAAGAAGCCCAGGTTCCAGTCCCCTACTCTTGCATAAATCACATACGGTATTGAGTAAGTCACTTTTAGTCTCTGGGATTCCTTTTCATCTGTCAAATTGGATGATGATGCCTGCTGCACCTACATCACAGGACTTTTGTAAGGACCAAATGAGAAGAGGAGAATTCACGCTGTCTTAGTCTAGTGCCTAAAAGTTTACAAAGTTCTTTCCTCACAGCAACTCTATGAGGAAAGTGATATCATTACTTTTATCCTGAGCTTTTTGTTCAATCATTTTTCAGTCATGTCCAACTCCTCATGACCCCATTTAAGATTTTCTTGGCAAAGATACTAGAGTGGTTTGCCACTTTCTCACTCATTTTAAATATGAGGAAACTGAGGCAAACAGGGTTAAGTGACTTGCCCAGGGTCACACAGCTAGTGTCTGAGGCCAGATTTGAACTCATGATGATGAGTCTTCCTGACCACAGGCCTAGCACTCTATCCACTGCATCACCTAACTGTTCTATCCTGAGTTTACAAATAAGAAAACTAAAACTAAGAGAGATTCAGTGACTTTTCAAAGGCTTGAAAGATTCACAGTGGCAAAGGTAAAACTTGAACCCAGGCCTTCTTTGTCCAAGTCCAGACCTCTTTCCATAGTACCATGCCAGCCTCCTGGTAAGAAACATGAAAGGGTTTTGAACAGTCAAAGGTGCAGGATTAATGTCAGAGACTTGTCTTACAGGTCAGAGGTACATCAAAGGCTGTCTCCACAGCTCTGAAAGTGCCAAGATTATTAATACAGAATCCTCTTTTCCTCTTTGGGTGTTATTCTCTCATAATGATCGAGACTGCAGAATCTAACTCTAGCAACCACAGACTGCACTTCTCTGTGATGTGTCCTCCATTTAGACAAGTGTAACTAGGAGGAGAAAGAGGAGGGTTCTAATCTGGATTCTGTCCCATGGGACTTTGGACAAGTACTTTCCCTTTTCTGGTCTTATGAATCCTCTGCTGTAAGATGTGGAGGTTCAAGTCAATTCCTTTCCATTTAATTCAAACACTAATTACCTGCTACGTGCCAGACATTGTACTAAAGGGCTGAGGACATGAAGGCAGAATGAAACAGTCTCTGCCTTGGACATTTACTAGCTGTATGACCCTGGGCAGTTAACTTAAACCCCATTGCTTCCAAAAAAGTCTCTGGCCTCAGAAGTTTGTATTCTTTTTTGGGGGGTGGGGGGCGGGCAGGAAGCAGGATGGGGAATAGGATAATATTTATGAATATAAGACTAAATACATATAAAGTAATTTCTCAGGGGTGTAGGGCGGCCAAGAGAACACAAGTATAATAAGAAGAAAAGTTTTTGTTAACAATGTAACAGGGATTCCAGAAGACACAAAGAAATCTAAGAAAATCTAAGAAATCTAAGAAAAAAATAAGAGGGAATGGACTGGATAATTTCAAAGGCCTCTTCTAGTTCCAAAACCCATAATCCCACAGAATTTGGCAAAAACTAAGAACAAACAAACAAATAACTACAAAAAGATTTAGATACCCCTTTACCCAAATCCCAAACCCCGGTGTAAAGTGGATCTCTTTTTCTTAAATCCATTAGGTAAAAAAGTAACAGATTTAGAATTTTGTCTTTGAAATCAATCTTATTCTAAAATTAAAGAGTCCTCTTTAAAGACGAGTATTTGGCTGAAGACATTCATATCAAGGACATTTGAATTGTTGGAAAGAAAACTGGGCTGTTTGGACAAGCCTCCTCAGAGCACTAGATTTGGAGTGAGACCACCTGGGTTTGAATCCTGCAGAATTCTATCACTTCCTATCTGACTGACATTGCATAAGTCTCTTTGCATCTCTAGGACCTAGTTAGCTCATTTGTAAAATAAGAGGGTTTGGGGATATAGGAAAATCTTATTGGGAGAGGGAGGAAGGAGAGCAGAAAAGCTTTCCACAGGAGATAGTACTGAGCCTTGAAGAAACCCAGGGCTTGTAAAAGAAAGAAGTGAGGGACAGACCAAAGCTGAAGCAGCCGGCTGGGAAACCCATGTGGGAGACAGGCTGGGAGAAAGCTGGGCACCTGAAACCAGGGGAGATCCCCAGGCTTCCCAACGCAGGACGGCAGTCTGTGGAAGCAACGAGAGGCAGCGCAATGCCACTGGCCATGAAATACCAACTTCTGAGGCTTGCAGCCCAAAGTCATGAAACACGGCTTCTTGAGCTTCTGGGAGACATAATGGCCAGGTAAACAGATCTAATCCCTCCCCTCCCCACCCAGAGAATTCCTCAGGAAAAAAAAAAGAACACTGGAACAGAGGAGAAAGAAGTGGGGCTTCAGTGGTCAAATAGTAGGAGTTCATTAGTCCCAGAGGGACAGAGCCTGCAGGGGTCAACACCAGGAGCCCAGACATAATCTTGCTCCCCCAGGGGAAGTGCCAGACAACAGCTCAAACAACAAACAGCTGAGACCATTGCTGAAGAGCAACAGTGCTGGAGAACACCCCTAGGGAAAGAGATGTCAGGGAGCCAGACCCCTCCCCCACACCTCAGGAAACTGAAGGCTATAATTCTAGACTCACAATCCCCAGAATAAGAAAGCTGAGACAGAGAGCCCTGAGCCCCAAAGGCAGAAATTTGTTGTAAAGCCAGGAAAAGGCAAACCAACATGAAGAAAAACACAAAAAAACCGAGGACCATTGATTCCTTTTACGGAGACAGGCAGGATCAAAATACCAATATGAAAGAGGACAGCAATGACACTATAGATACATCTGATATCTCAAAAGGTAATGTGAACTGGTCTCCAGCCCAAAAAGCATTGCTGGAAGAGCTAAAGGAGGATTTTAAAAACCAAATTAGGGACCCAAAGGAAAATATGGGAAAAAAGACTGGCGAAATGGCTAGGGACATTCAGAATCTAAAGAGAGAAAATGACACCCTGGGAGGCAAAATCAACCAATTGGAAAAGGAGACTCAAAAGCAAAATGAAAACACTAACTCATTAAAAATTAGTGTTGAGCAAGTGGAAGCTAATGAATCTATAAGGCACCAAGAAGTAGTAAAACAAAATGTAAAGAATGAAAAAATAGAAAAAAAATGTGAAATATCTGATTGGGAAAACAACTGACCTGGAAAATAGATCCAGGAGAGACAATTTAAGAGTTATTGGTCTACTGGAAATCCATGGTGAAAAAAAGAGCCTTGACAATATCTTCGAAGAAATTATCAAAGACAACTGCCCAGAGGTCCTAGAACCAGAGGGCAAAATAGTCATTGAAAGAATTCACCGATCACCCCCTGAAAGAGATCCCAAACTGAAAACACCAAGAAATATCATAGCCAAATTTCAGAACTACAAAGTCAAGGAGAAAATACTGCAAGCAGCCAAAAAGAAACAATTCAAATATCGTGGAACTACAGTCAGGATCACACAGGATCTCTTAGCTTCCAAATTAAAAGACAGAAGAAATTGGAATATGAAATTCCGAAGGGCAAAGGAGCTAGGACTGCAACCAAGGATCAACTACCCAGCAAAACTAAGCATAATTTTTCAGGCAAGGAGATTGACGTTCAACGAAATGAGGGAATTCCAGACCTTCCTGATGAAAAGGCCAGAACTCAATGGAAAATTTGATCTCCAAATGCAAAACTCAAGAGAGACATAAAAAGGTAAACAGGGGTAAAAAACCCCACAAATCTTATTAATCAATAAGGGCAAATTATTTGCATCTTCGTATAGGATTATATCATCTTATGTACATTTTATATATAGAGATATATATGTCAGTCTTGAGAATGGTACAGCTATTATGACTATTGAAAGGGATACACATAGATTGTGAATGACTGTATAAAATAATTGATATAATGTTAAAAAACATTAGTAAGAGATGTAAAGGGAGGGCTATGAGAGAAGAGGTAAGGAGGTAGGAGAAAAGGGTAAATTACACCAAATGAAGAAGCACAAAAACATATTATAGTAGAGGGAAAGAAGGGAGGGAGAAGATCAGTATTTGAGCTTCACTGTCATCTGATCTGGTTCAAGAAGGGAATAACATACCCTGATAAGTATAGAAATCTAACTTGTCCTACAGGAAGTAGGAGGGGAAGGGGGGAAAAAGGGAGGGGGGTGGTCAGAAGGGAGGGGAGAAATAGCAAGTGGGAAACAATAAGATAACGGAGGGGAATAAAGAGGGAGGGTAAACTGAGGGAGGCAGCAGTCAAAAGCAAAACTTTGTTAAGGAGGGGAAGGGTAAAGGGAGAAATAAAAGCATAAACAGAGGGAAATAGGATGGAGAAAAAGACATAGATAAAAATCATAACTGTGAATGTGAATGGGATGGACTCTCCCATAAAACGAAAGCAGATAGCAGAATGGATTAAAAACCATAATCCTACAATATGCTGTTTACAAGAAACACATTTGAGACAGGGGGATACACACAGGGTAAAGGTAAAAGGCTGAAGTAAAATATATTGCTCCTCAGCTAAAGTAAAAAAAAGCAGGTGTAGCAATCCTAATCTCAGACAAAACAAAAGTAAAGATAGATTTAATTAAAAGAGATAAGGAAGAACATTACATCCTGCTAAAAGGCACCATAAACAATGAAGCAATATCATTGTTTAACATATATGCACCAAGTAGTATGGCATACAAATTCTTAGAGGAGAGGTTAAGGGAGTTACAGGAAGAAATAGACAGCAAAACTATAATATTGGGAGACCTCAACCTCCAAGACTATTTAAAATAACCAGACAGTATAAGGTTGATATATTGCTGTGGAGCAGGAAATGATGAGTCAGTGGACTTAGAAAAATAGGGAAAGACTTGGACTTATGAAGGAAGATGTTATCCACCCTCAGAGAAACAGAGGACAAACAAGTATAGTATGGTCTTACATAGATGCATATGAATGTATATGTGTATATATGAGTATGATTATAGATATCTAAATATATGTAGGTATATCTATGTACATATGTATATATGTTTGTGTGTGCAAATATGTATGTGTGTGTAAATATGTGCGTGTGTATGTCCACACTTTATTATAGCTTGGGGGGAGGGTAGGAAGGGGGAGAAAAGAACAAAGTAAAAAGTGCGCAGCAGAAAAAAAGAAAATTTACAAGGAAGCAAAGAAAAGATGGACATCTCTGAACACAATAGGTAGTTTTTATTATATACGCTTTCTTTTCTAAATTTTTTATTTTTTTATTTTTAGTTTAAAACACTCAGTTCCACATGTTTTTGAGTTCCAAATTTTCTTCCCCTCCCTCCCCTCCACCCATCCCCCAATATGGCATGGAATCCAATATATGTTCTACATATACCTTCTCATTAAATTTATTTACACAATAGTCAAGTTGTAAAGAAGAATTATGACCAATGGAATGATTCATGAGAAAGAAGGAACAAAACTGAGAAAAGAAGGGAAAAACAAGAGACAGAGCAAATAGTTTGCCTCAGTCTGCATTCAGACTCCATAGTTCTTTCTCTGGATATAGATAGCTCTTTCCATCATGAGTCCTTTGGAGCTGTCTTTGAACTTTGTACTGCTGAGAAGAGCCAAGTCTATTAAAGTTAGTCATCACAAAAGCAATATGACTGTGATTGTGTACAATGTTCTCCTGGTTCTGCTCCCCTCACTCAGTATCAGATCATGTAGGTCTTTCCAGGTTGTTATGAAGTCTGTATCTTCCTCATTTCTTATAGCATAATAGTATTCCATTACATTCATATACCACAACTTGTTTAGCCATGCCCCAGTTGGTGGGCATCACCTTGATTTCCAATTCTTTGCCACCACAAAAAGAGCTGCTATAAATATTTTTGTACAAACAGGCCCATTTCCTACTTGTGTGATCTCTTTGGGATGCAGCCCTAGAAGTGATATTGCTGAGTCTATATAGGCTTTCTTGAAATGGAAATTTATTGACATATATTTTGAATCTTCTCACATTCTGCAGTGTACATGGCAATGCTTTGTTTTTCTTTTTTTTCTTTTGTGTTTTAGTATTTAAGTCTATAACATTTCTTTTTCTTTTCTTATTCTGTATTTAAGTTTAAAATAAATCAATTTACAACCAAAAAAGAGTACTAGCTTTGGAGAGTAAAAATCAAGTCTGACTCTTGGCTCTGCCTTTTACTAGCTTTACAACGTTGGCTTCCCTTCTTAGGCTCACTTTTCTTAACAGTAAATATGGCATATTGACTTCTCATTTGAATTATAAGGTATTCTAACATAGTATGATAGTGAGTATTAGTAGTCTGACTTAACAGCTAGAGTATTGTACGTGGAGTCAGTAGGACCTGCGAACAAATCCTGTCTGACACTATCTAGTTACGTGATATTGGACAACTCCTATCACTTCTCTGAACCACGTTTTCTCAACAGGATTAGCGGTACCTATAGTACCTACTCAGAGGATGGCCCTTTGTAAGTCCCTTTGCAGACTTTAAAGCTCTATATGCCTTCCACCTCACAGAGGCTAAGGGTGTGACACCATGTGATCTGGAAAAGCAACATAAAAATTTTTGGCTCTCCATATCAGAGAAGAAGCCTGAATTGTCATGGTATTAAAAGATAAAATATGTCGATGTTATACAATACTATACATATATTTTATGCATTTCTGAGTTTCTAAGCTTCTTCTGAGTCATCTGCTGGCCTTCATATGTTGTTTGCAGCTTCTACAAAACTCCCCCCAAATTCCCATTTAATTTCTTAGGTCGAACCACAATGTATGGGAAACTGCAATTGGAAAGTCGCGATGTGGAAGGGATAACTGCCTAAAAATCAGTTGTTACTATAATTAGAAAAGCCCCATGGAGACTACCTGAAATACAACACTAGTAATTGGTGATTTACACTAGTAATATGATGAGACATGGGAGGTATCATTGCCTGGGGCACATAAAGAAAAGGAAAGTTCATTATGCACTGGCATGGAGAATTGGCCTGGCAGGAGCCCCAGGGCTGCCTCACTGGTTTTAGGTAGATTTGTTGTTTGTAGAGCAATGGAGGCCTTCAGGGTTGAAGAAGGGTGGGGCTGAATTATCTAGACTTCTCCAGAAGTTGACCTGGAATAGTTGAGTTACTTTGTGTTCTCCCTGACATGGTGACCAGCAGCAAGGCAGTCAGGGGAATAGGATTTGCTAGCGATTTCCCTCTTTTCACTTGGCATCTTGGGTGTGTTGGAAGATCCCTTTGGGGCAAAAAGGCAGATTTCTGGTAAGAGCCTTTCAGCTGTGGCACAGTCTTCATTTCTGATTGCAAGTCAATCAATTCACATTTATTAATCAAATACTATGAAATAATCCTTGTCCTCAAGGAGTTTTCATTCTAATGGGGGAGACATAAACATAAACAAATAAATACAAAATACAATAATATTTTGTTTTGTTTTGATGGAGGCAGGGATAGGTAGGATCTGAGCAACTGGGAGAATTAGTAAAAGCTTCATGTAGAAGGTGGTACTTGAACAGAATTTTAAAGGAGAGTCTTTTTTTTCAACAAATATTCATTTGAAGAGGGCATGTACTCCAAGTATGGGAGACAGTAGGTACAAAGATGAGAAATATAGTTTCACGTGTGAGAAATAGCAAGAAGGCCAGTTTGGCTTGAATATAGAGTGAAGAAAGGGGAATAGTATTACATATAAAAAATTTAGAAAGGTAGATTTAGGACAAATTGTGAAAGGCAATAAATGCATCTAACTGGTTAATTTTGCACCTGAGGCAAGAATATCAAATTGTACCTCATCTTAATGACATGACATGAATAGTGGAGGAGAAATATTGTATATCTACTTTTTGTGCCCCTAAGGTTTGCACACCGGGGGCAAGTTCCTCACTTACTTCACTCCTGTCATAGCTCTGAATGATGGTTGTTCTGAGTAGCTATCCTAAGGGAATGTTTGGGAGAATGAGCTATAAAGTATTGTTCTGACTGGGTCAGCCAGGCTGACTGGCTGAGGGAAGAAGAAGGAAGCACTGGTGAGAATATTTTCTGACATTGTCCAGGGTATGCCCTCTGGTCTTCCTGGGTTTTTGCATTGTCCTTGACAAACACAGCAGCTAGGTGGCACAGTGTACAGAGCATCCTGGAGTCAGGAAGATCTGAGTTCAAATCTGGCCTCAGACACTTACTAGCTGTGACCCTGGAAAAGTTGCTTAACTCTGTTTGCCTCAGTTTCCTTATCTGTAAGATGAGCTGGAGAAATGGCAAACCAGTATCCTTGCCAAGAAAACCCCAAATGAGGTCACAAAGAGCAGCACATGGCTGAAAAACAACTGAACAGCCAGTGACTGACTCATACATTTATAGACTACATGATTCAGAAGCTCTGGGTATTGATCAGATCTCAAATGAGGGGACAATGCACTTGTATTAGTAGATGTCCTTGGGTTTCACTTCTCCAATTCTGAGGTTACGAGTGGAACAATATTGTGGTGACCAGGAAAGGATAAGGTCAGGCTAGGGTAGTGGAAAGAATACTCACTTTGGAGTAAGAGTACCTGTGTTTGAATCCTGATTCTGCTATTTGCTGCATGGGTGACCTTGGACAAGTTGTTTAATATCTTGAGCTTTGGTATCCTTATCTGTAAAATGAGGGGATTGAACCAAAAGATCTTCAGGGTCCCTTCCAGCTTTAATTCCAAAGATCTTTTCATCCACTGATGATGGGCTCTCCCACTAACTGTGTCTCCTCCTTAGAAATCAATCAATAAGAATTTATTAAGTACCTACTTACTATGTGCTAGGTGCTGGAGATATAGAGGGCTTCAAGCAGCACACATTCTACAGTGCAAAGCAATATATGCACTGAGAAATATATACAAAATAAGTACCGGTTTCAAAGCTGAGACACTAGCAGCTGGGAGGATTGGGAAAACCCTCAGGTAGAAGATGGTGCTTGAGGTAAGCTTTGAACAAAACTAAGCCTTTGAATTGGTGATGCATTCCAGGCAGAGGGGGGATGGCCTCTGCAAAGGCACAAAGGAACTACAAAAAGGCCAGTTTGGCTGGACTGGAAAGTACATAGAGGGGAACAATGTGCAACAAGCCTTTAGAGGTAGGTTGGGGCCAGGCTGTAAAGGAACAGCTTTCAAAGTCAGAGGAGCCTGTGTTTGATCTGAATGGTGATAGGCAGCTGCTGGTCTTTACTGAGTAGGACAGTGACATGGTGAGACCTGTGCTTTAAGAAAACCTCTTTGGCAGCTGTGTGGAGAATAGATTAGAGATGGGAGAGATTTGAGGCAGGGAGAAAAATAGAAATGAGAAAGAATGCCCAGCAAACTAAGAATATACTTCTTGAAGTGGGAATCCACTAATGGCAGCAAAACATGTCCTATACAATACGGTCTGGAAGAGGTAGCCCTGTGTCGTAAAAAGTATTGGACTAGGAATTTAGAAAACCTTGTCTGAGTCCCAACTTATTCACTGATCCTGGCTTTGAAAGATGTAATAGAATGAGCGCTGCATCTGGAATCAAAAGAGGTCTGGATTCAAATCCCACCTCTGACACTCTTAGTCATTCACCCTCTTAACCTCTCTTGTCTCATCTATAAAAAGGAGATAATAATACCACCTACCTCATAGGGTCATTAGGAAGATCAAATGTGCATAATGTCCATAAAACATCTGGCCAATATACATAAATGTGCATAAAACATCTGGCAAACCTCAAAGAGTTATATAAGGGTCAACTATGATAAGTAATGCGACCTCCATTTGCCTTAGCATCCTTATATAGAAAAGGAGAACAATGATGCCTGACCTATTTCACAGGATTTTTGAAAAGATCAAATGAGAACACTGAATAGAAAAGGGCTTTGGACACATCAAAAGGCTTATACATGGGAAGGGATTAGGTCTTATTTTGGAATGCCTCACTTAGGGTGTGCTGTTCAAACACACAGGCTGCCTGCCTCAGACACCAGCTCTGGACCAATGGTTCATTTAAGTTAGCAATAACCAAGCCTAATTGATCCAAGACTTGATCAAGACTGTCAGAACATGAAGGCAGTTAAAGAAGGAACATTAAAACACGGCCCACAGAATAGTAAAGCTTGGAAGGACTTGCCAAACACAGCATCACAGCATCATAGACCCTGATCTAAAAAGAATCTAGGAGATCACCTAGTCCACCCTCCTCATTATGCAAACAAGGGTGCTGCGGTTCAGAGGACAGAAAGGATTTGCCAAAGGTGACAAAAGAGGAAGTGGTAGAGCATGAAACATAGGTTCTCACAGTGGGAGAGGACCTCAGGATATGGAACAGAAAGCATCAGACTTGAAAGGGATCTTTAATTACGTGCCTTTTGTATGCTAGATACTGTGCTGGATGCAAGAGATGTAGAGATAATAGTAAAATAGTTTCTGACCTTAAAGGACTCATATCCTACTGAGAGAAAGAATATATGTGAGTGTATCCACACACATAGACACACATATGTATATATTCATATGTACACACATGTTGACATATATGTATACACATTTATATATTTGTGGGCTTTATGCATTATATGTATAGATTATATTTTATATATGTATATGAATACAAAGCAGTTGAAAACAAATACAAAAAGTTCTGGGTAGGTAGAGAAACAACTGAGAAGATCAGGAAATACCTCCTGTAGTTGATGGCACCCTGAGATGTGCCTTGAAGGAAACTTGGGATTCCAAACAAGAGTAGAAGCAAGGAGGGAGACTACCCAACTATAGTGGACAGTCTGAAAAGTCATGGAGGTGGGAGCTAGAATAGCTGAAGCCATATGGTCAATGACTTTAAATCCTAAACAAGAGTGGTTGTATGTTATCCTTAGAGACAATAGCGAGCCACTGAAGCTTCCTCAACAGTGTAGTGAAATAGTCAACCTGCAATTGTAGCAAGACTATTTTGACACCTATGTGGAAATTAGGGAGACGAAAAAGACTAGAAACAATGATGCCAATAAAGAGTACACATGTGGCAAATGTGGTGGTCAAAAAAGCACAGTACAGCAACTGATTGCATGTGTGGCATGAGCGGGGAAGAAGAGTCACGAATGACCCAGAGGTTGTGAATCTGGGTTCCTAGAAGAATGGGGATGCCATTGACAGAAATAGGGAAGTTTGAAGGAGGGAAATATAATGAGATTTGTTTTGGGCTTGTTGACTTTGAGATGTTAGGAATTCCTTTGGGCAGTTATCAATATCCAACAGTTGTGTATCATTGTAGATCAGGAAAAAGAATAGGGTTGGAGATACAGATTGGCAAGTAATCTGCATAGAGATGATAATTAATGGCATGGGAGCTAATGAATCAATAAGAGAAAAATGTAGAATGAGAAGGGAAGAGATCCCAGTACAGTTTGGGGCACATCTAAGTTTAATTAGGGCAAGGAAAAAATATGGATGATGAGCCAGAAAAAAGAGACTGAGAAGTAGGAAGAGATTTAGGACAGATTGGCATTATAAAAGCCAAGGGAGAGAAGGATATTCAAGAGGAGAGGTTACTTGACAGTGTTAAGAGCTTCAGGAAGATCAAGATTGAGGACTTAAAAAAGACCAATGGATATAGTCTAGGTAGTAAGCTCCCAGAGCAGTAGGGGCTTCTAGTAGACAACCAGCCAGTTTTGGAGACATGGCACGTTAGTTCAACTTCTGTCTTTGACAAACTGGCTATGTGACCCTGGTCATGTCATTTATCCTCTCAGTGACCCAGATAATCCTTTAAGTGAGTTCCCCGACCCTGAATGTATCCAAGCAAAAGCTAAATGCTTATTTGTCGGGTATGGGTGCAAATGAGATTTATATGTCATGGAGGAATTGGAGTAGAAGAAAATAAAATTTAGATCCAAAGAAGGCCCTTAGAGATGGGGTAGCTCAACCTCTTTATTTTGTCCATGAGGAAACTGAGGTTCATCCAGAATCTTGTAGGCAAATAGCTCAAAGGCTCATAGATCTAATGCTGGAAGGGACCTCAGAAGTCATCTAGCCCTTCGTTTTACAGCTGGGGGACTGGGGAAGTTAAGTGGCTTGCCCAAAAGTTATCAAATACATGGGAGGAATGGTCATTTTCAAAGGTAATTAAACAGAGTATCTGAGAGTAAAACACAAAACATAAACCATGCAAGTCAAAGATTGTATCTAAGAAGTTTTAAATCTGCTCCTTGTCTATGAGCCACTCTACCAGCTGCTGCATCCTAATTTGCATATATTAAGCAACAATAGGTTGCTGTCCAGGAGCTGAATCAACTTCTCCAGACATGGACCTTTGACAGCTGATTACAAAAAAAAAACACCCAAAAACTAAACTCCATTACATTCTGCGGCACAATTTTCAATTAGAATGATACTTGTGGGTTTAGTCGTGCTGAGAAAATAAATACAATTGGAAGAAGATTGTCTAATGGGGCTCCATGTTAATGAGCTTCACACTGTGGCAGTCTGAAAAGCAGCAATATTCTTCCCAAGTGAATTTTCCTACACTCAGGAACCACCCGGAAGACTCTGACAGCCAGAGAGACTCCGCGACATTCAGGGCTCTCACCTGAATCCTTTGCAAATAGCTGAGCTGAAAATGCCAACCTTCTGTCTTTTGCAAGGGCCTCTGGATGTGGAGCCTCCCCACTCCTCCCTTGACTACCCCACTCCTCCCCATCACTGCACAGCAGCTGAGCTGGATGCTGCCACAGATGCCATCCGGTTTGGGAAAGAGGGATTTCTTTGGAAGACTGCTGCCTGCCCTTGGGAAGACTGGGATTTTAGTGGCTTACAAGCTCTATGTGATTCAAAATCACCACATAGAAACCAAAAACCTGATACAGCCTCAGGTGATATGAATCAACCAGTGTCCAAGACAAGGGAGATGATAGGCTCATTGTCCCCTGTGTTGTTAAGACCATTTCTGAGGTGCTATTTTCAAAGGAACATAGATTAGCAGTAGAAAGGAAGTCTAAATGATCAAATGAGGAGGTAACCTGATTTTATTATAGTCAAAGAAACTGAGATCCAGGTAAGTCAAGAACCTTGACCAGTGTTGGACACGTACTAAAGTATAGAGTCAGGATCTAAATGAGAAACCCTGACTCCAAATCTGGGGTTCTTTCTTTAGCACTGCTTTATTGTTTTATTCTGAAGGCTTCGTTTTAATTTTTGTTGATGCTCGGTCCTTTCAGTCATGTCCAGCAGTTTGTGACCCCATTTGGGTATTTCTTGGCCAAGATACTGAAGTGGTTTGCCATTTCCTTCTCCAGCTCATTTGACAGACAAGGAAACTGAGGCAAACAGGATTGAGTGACTTACCTAGGGTCACACAGCTAGTGTCAGTCCAGATCTGAATCCTGGAAGATGTGTCTTCCTGACTCCAGGCGCCCTGCACCACATAGTTACTCTAGGGACAAGGAAAGATCTCTGACCACAATCAGAAAAGCTGTCTCAAGTCCCACTACTGATCTAAACTTCCTGTGTGACTTTGGAGAAGCCTTCCTTGGCCTCAGTTTCCTCTTCTGTAAAGTGAGGAGTTGGGAATAAATGGCATCTGAGATCACTTCCAGCTCTAAATCTATGATCCTGAATTTTCTGTGCAGAAGGGAACTAATATCCACATGCCTGGAAGGGACTTCCTCTTTACCTCTGCCTTACAGAGTCCTTTTCTTCCTTAAAGATGCAGCTCAGGCACCATCTTCTACATGGAACTGTTTCTGATTCCCCTGAGTGCTGGTGCCCACCCTCTCAAACTACTTTGTATTAACTCTTTTACATTTGTTCTGTCAACCCTTCTATGTATCCTTATTACCTTCTTTTTTAGCATGTAGGCTCCTTTTGAGCAGGGTTTGTTTCACTCATCTTTAGATCCCTACCACTTGCCATGTTACCTGACATGGAGAAGGTGTTTGCTTCATTGATCAATCTATCAGCAATCCTAAGGGAATCCAATGGAGTTCTTGAGTCTGTATCAGTAATTAAGGTGGGACTTTTTTTTACTGTTTTCTCTTTTGGAGCACTTATTTAATCAAGTGACCTGGATGAGTCCAGCCTTTGTTTCTCTGATTAAGTCAGGAGAATTTGATGATCTGCTTACCTCAAGGTAAAGCCTACTTTACATGGGTTTGAGTTGCATGTTTGTGATGCCAGATGCTTTTAGGTCACGTGGGTTTGAGTCACATATTGTGATGCCTTTTGACCCTGAACAGGGTGTATAAACTCAGAAGTTGGTGTTTTGCCTTTGGGGCTCACTCATGGAAGGAGTGCTGAGACTCTGGGCAAGCTGTTGTAACTGCCCCGCCCCGGGCTTTGCTAATCCAGACCCATTTGTGCTTCTTTTTTTGGTAACTATGTATGTGATGTCTTGATTAGACAAAGCCTGTCTGTTGAATGTTGTTGTTTGGACTGTTGATATTTTCTGTCTGTAACTTCTATTTGTATTTCCTCTGGAATTCAGGGTACTGGCTTTTCCCCCTGAATTAAGCAAGTGATATATGTATGTGTGATTAAAGTGAGATTGTTAACCCCTTACAGTTGCTTTCCTTAGAAAAGCAGATCAAAAGAAACTGTGCTGGCAACTCTTGTTGCTGGTCCTGTTGGGTCTTACACTCCAACAGCTGCTGCTACCTGAGTTGTTGCAACAGAGTCTCCAAGTGCCAAAAGGATTGAAGATTCTATGCTTTCTGGGTCTTCGATATTGGGAGATAAGCACTTGCTGCCCATGTGGGATGTCCTCTGGATGTTTTTCATCTCCTGCCTTCTTGGTGTTATGGCCAACAGCCACAACAGCAACAAGAATGACTCATTTACATAGTGCTTAAACATTTACAGAAGCATTTTCTCAGGACAACCCTGGGAGGCAGGGAGATAAAGTAATTGTTCAGGAAATGTCTGAGGCAGAATTTGCTGGTCTTCTCCTTGTGATTCTCTTCATATCCTCTTCACACGTACTTGAAATCCTATCCACCTCAACCTTTCTTTTTCTCAGTACATATCTTCCTTTGCCCTTCATTCCACCCTGCCCTGCTGCCCCAGATTTATTCACACTTCCTTTCACCTTAGATCTCCCCATCTTCTATCCTTTCTCTCATCAGAAGGTCATAGAAACCAGCATCTTTCTAGGACACACTACATTCCTGTCCATCTTCTTTAGTACTGGCAGCTCCTTCTCTAATACTCCTGGACACATCAGTCTAAGAGGAAGATTTAGCCTAATCTAGCTTCCAGGTACTTTCAGACTTACCCTCTGACAACATCTTTATGTTATCTCCCCTCCATTCAATGCTTTCATTTAATTCATCCATATGACCCTGTCCAGATCCTTTTTTTTATTTTCTTTTAAAAATTTTCTTTATTTGATTTTCTTGATATATGGAATAAGACAAGCATTTCTATAACATAATATAATTTTTTAAAAGATGATTGCACATGAAACTGCAAATCGTTACATACAACTTGCTATTCCTTTTAAATATATAAAGTTATCATGTAAATTTCTTTTTTTTCTTTTTTTCTTCACTCCCTCCCACCCTAGAGATGGCTACCATTAGATAAAAATATGTGTGTACATGTACATATATGTATATATATACATACACACATACATACAAAATCATTCAATACATGATTCTATTTATCAGTTCTTTCTCTGGATGCAGATGTTGTCTTCCTTCATATGTTTTTTGACACCAGCAATATGACTACCAGATCCTCAGATCCTTTTTTTAATATACTGGTTTCCAAGACACTCTCCTTTCTTTTACATTCAACAAATTTTTAAAAAGGAGTAAATACAAAGTAGTTTGAGAGGGTGGGCACCAGCACTCAGGGGAGTCAGAAGTGGCTCCATGCAGAAGATGGTACCTGAGCTGCATCTTTAAAGAAGAAAAAGACTCTCTAAGGCCGAGGTAAAGAGGAAAAAGATTATGTTTCTATTCCTGGCTCACAGTCTTTCTCTTCCCCTTAATCCATGCATTCATACTTGGGGATTTCACTATACAATATATGATTATATGCTATACATTATAGACATAAATAAAGACATAGTCACAGAGATATAGAAAATATAAATAGATATGTCAATGAACCCCCAAGGAAACAAAGCCTACTCAGTTGATCAATCTCCTCAACTTCAGTGACTTATATATTCACTCCATCTCAGCCATGCCCCGCGACCATCATAGCTGAGAATCTACCCTTGCTCACAACTGTGCTACCTCTGTTATCTCGAGCTCTGAAATTTCTTCTTCTTGTCAAAATCTCAAATCATTCCTTCTGATCTAATGAAATATAAAGTACTTGATGGCAGGGATTACTTAGTTTTTTTTTTTATTTTTTGTATCCCCAATGCCTAGAAGAATGCCTAGCTCACATAGTAAGTACTTCATAAACATTTAATGAATTTTATCAGTTATTGAATGATTCTATAGAAGGGCAGCCAGCATTGTGAGGGGACTCATAAACATGTTCCTAGAGAGTTGAATAAAGGGCCTGGGGATATACACCCTCAAAAGGAGGTTTGGGGGCAATTGGAACATTAGTAATAGCTATATTTATGTAGGGCTTTCAGGTTTTCAAAGCCTTCTACAAATATAATCTCATTTTATCCTTACACCAACCCTGTGAGGTAAGAGCTATTATTATCTTCTGACTTGGGAAACTGAGGCAGGCCGAGGTTAAGTGACTTGCCCAGGGTCACCAAGCTAGTAAGTAACTCAGGGAAGATTCAAACTCAGGTCTTCTTGACTCTAGGTCCAGAGCTCTAGAGCAGCTGGGTGGTGCAGAGGAGAGAGTGCTGAGCCCAGAGTCAGGAAGACTCATCTTTCTGAGTTCAAATCTGGCCTCAGACACTTACCAGCTGTGTGACCCTGGGCGAGTCATTTAATCCTGTTTACCCCAGTTCCTCATTTGTTAAATGAGCTAGAGAAGGAAATGGCAAACTAACTACTCCAGTATCTTTGCCAAGAAAACCCCAAAATGGGGTCATGAAGAGTCAGACACTACTGAAATGACTCAACAACAGCCATTCAACCAAGATCCATTGCACAACCTAGATGCTTAAGGTTTCAAATGGTTTAAAGGCTTTCACAGGGAAATAGAATTGGATTTAATCTATGTAGTTAGAAAGGATGGGGCTAAGGACCATGGTTGGTAGTTTTAGGGAGACAGATTTTAGTTCAACATCAGGAAGAATCTTCTAATGAAACTGTCAAGCAATGGAACAGACGGCCTTGGGAAGTAGTGACTTCCTATTACTTACTGCAAATATTCATGCAAAGGTGGGAGTGCCATTTTTTTGGTGGCAGGGAGGCAGTGATGTGTTATAGCGGACATTCGTGCATCCAGGAGGGCTTGGACTGGATAAGCTCTGTGTTCATATCCAAGTTTTCTTTTCCTGGACTCTTAGTCTCTTTTTAGTGAACACTTTTTTAAGCCGGGTGCCCTAGAAGTAGAACGATCAAATTTCTGATCTGAAATGGACCTTAGAAATGATCTACATAAGAATAATAGCTGAATTTCAAGCTATTAAAACTTAAAACTGCTCAAATAGAATATCCTGTAGAGAACATTAAACTTTGCAAAACACATTACAAACGTTATTACATTAAAGTCCCAAAGCACAGCCCTGTGGGGTGGGTGTCACAGTTTTTACTATTCCCATCTTACACATGAGGCAACTGAAGCTTGAAGTTGCTAAGTGACTTTTGCAGGCTTACCCAGATGATAACTGTGATATTTCCACCCGGATATTCCTGGCCCTAAAATTCCATGTTCCGTCCACTATAACATGCTACTTAAAAGCAAAGAATCTCTTTTCAGTAGCAGAGTAATGGTGAGAGCATTCGATTAGAAGCCAGAAGACAAATACACGGACTCTAGCTCTACTGCTTTCTAACTCTGAGGTCTCCAGCATGTCACTCCCCCTCTTCAGGCTTCAGTCTCCTCATCTGTAAAATGGTGTAATAGCATTTATATCACCAATGTCCCAAAGTCATTGTGAGAAAAAGTATTTTATAACTCGAGAGAATATGAAGTTATGATGATCTAAGGGGTGAATTTCTTGATGAACCATTCTGTGTAATGAGAAGACAATTCAATTTGGAGTCAAAGCAATTCATTTCTCTCCTCTGGGCCTCAGATGTATTCCTCATCTCCTTTCAGTTGGAAATTCCCTGCTGGCGATGAAACTAAATATCCTGGTGAAGAAAAATATACATGATCATATGTCTATAGACCATTTTGGCAAGAAAGAGGAAGGCAAGCCAAGGCCATTCCTGCAGCCATGCCATTGACAAACCATTCCTTAGTCCTCCCTTCTCTGCTATAGCCTCTGAAACTCAAATAGCAACTTCTGCAAGGAGCCTTTCCCCAGGATCCCTCTCCCAATGCTATTGTTGCCTTCCCATCTGTGGTTGTGTTCTATCTTCTGTTTCTCTATCTCTCTCTCTCCCTCTCTCTTTCTCCCTCTTTATATATATATATATATATATATATATATATATATATATGTAAGTATATATGTATATACACACGTACACACATATATAATATATATACATGCTCATGTGCTTTTTTCCCATTAGAATGCAAGCTCCCTCAGGGCAAGAACTTTTTTAGTTTTCCCTGTATCATCAAAGCTCGACATAGTATCTGACACACAGTACAATACAGCACAATAAACTTTTTTGGGGTGCAGGGCAATTGGGGTTAAGTGACGTGCCCAAAGTCACACACCTAGTACATGTGTCAAGTATCTGAGGCTGGACTCCAGGGCCGGTGCTCTATTCACTGTGCCACCTAGCTGCTCCCAGTATAATAAACATTTACCAAGCATCAACTATGTGCCAGGCATTATGCTAAGGACTTGGGACAGATAAGAAAAAAAAGGTAGACCCCACCTTCCAGGAGATGACAATCTAATAGGAGAAAATCATACACAAAAAGAATCCAGTGGGGGTCAGAAGAGAAGGTACTCAGCTAAGGAGACACGGCGATGGTGGGGTCAAATGTTTAGTAAACACTTAATAAATGCTTATTGACTGATTAGTGGATATTCCTGCAACACTTGCTATACCCAGGCCGACTCTAGGTCTACTCTCTCAACATTTGCCAGCCAGCCCACTTTCTGACAGCCCTAAAGACCAAGGAACTATTGTCAATTTCTGCCATCCTTTGCACCTACATGGTGCTGAGGGATATGGTTAAATCTCTTCCCCTCCCAGTTCTACAGCATCCAAAGCTCTTGATTCAGATTAGGGCCATGAAAAGTAGAAGGATTGCACAGCATGTTCATCCTAGAAGGGGCCAAAGTATAGCATGGAGAGCACTGAATTTGATGTTAGAAGACATGGGTTTAAATCTCAGCTCAGCTGTTTATCAACTATACAACCTTGGATAAGTTGCTGCCTGTTTGTTGGGTCTCAGTTGCCTCATCTATAAAATGAGGGAGTTGAAATAAATGACCCGTGAGGATCCTTCCAGCTCAATCTATGATCTGATGACCTTAGATACTCTGGTTACTGTGGCAGAGAGGAAGCCAAACTAAAGAGGGAGTCAGTATACCTGGCTTCTACCCCAGGATCCACGGTGAGACCTTAGAAGAGTCACTTCTCTTGTCTGGGCCTCCCATATGGAAGATGTTGGAGTTAGAATAGAATCACAGAATATTAGGTCTGAACACGACCTTTGGGCTCATCTAATCTAACTCTCATATTTTATAGTTGAGGATACTGTCACTGAGAGTGGAGAATACAGAATTAATGGCAGAATTGGGAAGAGAACACAGATTTTCTCAGCTCAGTTTCAAAGCATGAGATTTGGAGTTACAGGACTCAGGTCAAATCACAAAAGTTCTGGTTTTTTTTATATATATTTAACTTTGGACTAGTTATGGCCCCTCTCTGGGTCTCAGTTTCCTCAACTACAAAATGATAGGGTTATATTACAAGAGTTCAATAATTTGGAAATATTAGGAATCTCCCGAATTACCCCAAATTTTGTTTGTGAAGAATAAATTAATTAGCTTTTTTCTCCTGTGCAAATTTACAAATCTCCTGCTAAATAGCCTTGCTCCTCTGAGGCAGTTAGAATATATAGTGCTAGAAGTGTATTTCTCTGTCTAAGAAGCACACTTTTCTGCCAAGGTTGGCAGTCTTGTGCCCTCAGTGGGAACATCATTGCACCTGCCTATGAGCCTCACCTGCCCTGAAATACTGTGCTGTCTGTTATGGATTAACCCTACTGGCTTGCACCCTAGAAGCCCCAGGAGTCTTGCAACAATTCACGGTGGTGATCCAGGGAGAAAGAAATGAAATTTCCAGTTAGTTCCAAATATATTTGAAAGCTTGCACAGTTACTAGATTTAACAATCTTCTATAATTACTGGGTAATGGATGAAAGTCCATAATTGAGGCCAAGAAGTATACAAAAAAATTTAATCCATACTTTTGCAATTTCCATTTCAGAGGTTTCAGTGAAAGGAACAACAATTATAATTATATTCCCTAATAATAACTTCTTTCTCTATAAGGCCTCAAGTTTACTTTCAATACCCAGTGTGGCAGAAAATACAAATATTGTCATCCCCATTGCACAAAGAAGGAAACCGAGTCTTAAAAGGGTAAAAGGACTTGCAAAAATTGACAGACCTTTTAGTAATAGTGGTGGCATTAGTTGTGGTAGCAGCAGCAGCAGCAGTAGTAGTAGTAGTAGTAGTAGTAGTAGTAGTAGTAGTGCTAGTTACAAGTTACATTCTCTTGTACTTTGGGTTTTGCAGAAGACTTTCCTCACTCATTTTTGAGGCAATAATAGTTCATATTTCTATGTCACATTGAGATTCAGAAAGCACTTTGCAAAAACTGTCTCATTTGATCCTCACAACAACCCTGTAGAGTAGAGACTACTGCTATGAAAAAACCACCCTGTTTTACATCTGAGGAAACAAACTGAGTGGTTAAGTGACCTGTCCAAACTCACAAAGCTACTAACTGTTCAAAGCAGGACTCACAGCCAGGTGCCCTGATTCTGATTCTGGCATTTCTTTCATTACATTGCACTACCACCAGAAGCCAAAATCACAACGCAATGCCACTGTCCCTCTCTCTTAGCTTCCTAATGCACACACACATTTGTAAGCCAAAATAAAATTCTGAAGGTCTCACATTAGCTTTTCTCAGTATGGCCTCCTAACAGTTTTTGTTTCTCCCTCTCTGGGAACTCACATCCTGACATTTTCTGGCTTCCCAAGAACCCCCTAAATTATATTATAGCTCAGATTTCCTCTTGAATTCTCCTTCATTAAAAGGTACCTATTTCATGCCTCATTCCTTGGTTACCTTTCTGTCTATATGGAAATGGATAATCAGTCAACCAATAAATAGCTATTATGCATCTACTTTGTGCTGGGCACTGTGCTAAATGTTGGGAATACAAAAATTGACAAAAGACATTCCTTGCCCCCAAAGAGCTTACCGTCTAATGGAGGAGACAACATGCAAGCAGATATATACAAAACAAGTTATATACAGGATAATTAGAAAATAATTAACAAAGGGAAGGTACTAGAATTAAGAGGGATTGGGGAAGAATTCCTGTAAAACATAGGATTTTAGTAAGGACTTAAAGAAAGTGAGGGAAATCATTAGGCAGAGTTGAAAAGGGAGAGCATTGCAGGCAGAGGGGACACCTAGAGAAAATTCCCAAAACCAAAAGATGAAGTGTCTTATTTATGAAATAGCCAGGAAGCCAATGTCATTGGATGGAAGAGAATATGGTGGGGAGTAAGGTGTAAGAAAACTGGCAAGATAGGAGGGAGCTAGATTATGATGAGATTTGAATGCCAAATAGAATATTTTGTATTTATTCCTGGACACAACATGGAGCCACTGGAGTTTATTGGAATGGGTGGGTAGAGAGGGGTTGACATCACTAGATTTGCACTTTAAGAAAATTGTTTTCCTGAATGGAGGATAGATTGGAGTAGGGAGAGACTTGAGGCAGGCAGATCCAATAGCAGGCTGTTGCAGTAGTCTAGGTGGAGGTGATAAAGGTCTGCACTAGAGTGGTATTAGTGTCAGAGGAGAGAATGGGACATACTCAAGAAATGTTGCAAAGATGAAATCAACTGGTCTTGGCAACAGATTAGATATAGAGGGTGAGGTATATAGTGAGGCATGACTGCTCAGTTGTCAGCCTGAGGATCTGAGAGGGTGGGGTTGCCCTTTGTAGGAATAAGGAACATAGGAGAGGAGATGGTTTAAGAAGAAAGGTAATGAGTTCAGTTTGGTTCATGTTGAGTTTAAGATGTCTACTATCCATTTTGAGATATCTGTAAGGCAGCTGGAGATTTGAGCTTAGAAGTCAACAGAGAGTTTACAGTAGGGTAGGTAGAATTGAGAATCATCAACATGGAGTCAGTTACATCCAAGGGAGCTGATGAGATCACCAGGTGAAGTAGTGTAGAGGGAGAAGAGAAGAGGGACCAGGACAAAAGCCTGATGGATACTTTTGGTTAGAAAGTATGATCTGGGTGAGGATCCAGCAAAGATGACACGGAACGAGTAGTCACAGAGGTAGGAAGAGAACTAGGAGAAAGTGTTGTCCCAAAAACCTATAGAGAAGAAAGTATTGAGAAGAAAGTGGTTAATAGTGTCATAGGCCACAAAGAGGTCAAGGAAAATGAGAATTGAGAAAAGACCGTTGAATTTGGCAACTAAAAGATCATTAGTAACTTTGGAAAAAGCAGTTTGGGTAAAGGATAAGGTCTATAATTAGAACTACTAATTCCTAATAATATGTTCATAGTCGATGTGTTACTCTTCACAGTTAATGAAATGACTTTACTTCATTAAGGCACATGACTTCATAAGATTCTTAAGAAACAATGTGAATGCTCACAATTTCAGACATCATGACACATTAGAAGGGGATGAGAAAATGTTGAGCACCCCTCATCAATCTATCCTGTGTGGATAGTCACCTAGAATAGAGTTGTGACAAGAAGGATGAATCAGGAGTTGGGAGACAACTTCTTATCTTAATCCCCTGTGTGATCTTGGGTAAATCATTGCATCTCCTTTGGCTTTTATTTTCCGATCTAAAAATTGAGGAAGTTGAATTAGATGATCTCTACGGCACCTTCCAGATCTAATGGTCCTTGGATAGGTCTGGCCCTGCTGATGGTTCTGAGTAGAAGAATGAGCTTTAGACACCAAGTGAGTAAACCAGTTCTTACAGGCCTTGGGCAAAGACAATTAACTTCTCTCAGATTCCTCATCTATAAAGAATAAAATCAAATTTATGTTGGCTAAAATGCAATATTATTATAGTATCTTGTTATCAATGATAATAACTAGCATTTATACAGCACAAATTTGCAAAGCACTTTACAAATATTATCTCATTTGATCCTCACAACAAGTCTGGGAGGTAGGTAGTATTATTCCTATTTTACAAATGAGGAAACTGAGGCATTCAGAGGTTAAATGATTTATTCCAGGTCCCATAACTAGTAAGTGTCTGAAACTGTATTCGAGCTGTTCTTTCTGACTCTAGATCCAGTGCTCTATCCACTGTGCCATCTTGTTAATAAAATTAAATGAGTATTTGGCTAATGGATATAGCTACCTCTATAGTAAATTCAAAGGCCTATAAAAGAATATGGGCAGGTAGGTGATGCCACGGATAGAGTGCCAGACCTGGAGTCAAGAAGACCTGAGTTCAAACCTGGCCTCAGACTAGCTGTGTGACATTGGGCAAGTTGCTTAACCCCATTTGCCTCAGTTTCCTCATTTGTGAAATGAGCTGGAGAAGGAGATGGCAAACTGCTCCAGTATCTTTGCCAAGAAAACTCTAAATGAGGTCACAAAAGTCGGACATGACTGAAATGACTGAATAACAACAAAAGAACAGGTTCTCATCAGGAATCAAATATGGCTAGGCTCGGCAAGCCAAAACCTCGTTTTTGCTTCTTCCTATAAAACAGGCTTCTCTCTGTTACCTCTTCCTCTTGTTCCCTGGCCTCCCACCATTTCTTTCAGCTGCCAGTTTTCAGTTTCTCAAATGATCTGGTAGTTGTTCTGTCAGAACGAGGACAATTCCATAACCTACCCTGCTGTGTGCACACTGCCTCGAGATGACAGCTGTGCCACTGTAATAAGGTCTGAATCACAAACTGGAAGAAATATCCTAGCCCTTGTTAACTAGAGCAGCAGACTCCAAAGTGGGGGGCTGGAGTTTGGGTGGGACAAGGAAGCTGTGACTTGACCCCAAGGGGAGGGTGTGATCATCCAATCAGAAGCTAGGAAGAAGAGTCATATCCCATTCCTGCTCCATCCCACCTCCAAACTATGGCTAATTATAGGTTTGTCTCTAACACAATTACTCCACTCCTTTAATATTCTACTACTCCAGCCCCTTTCACCAACGGCCTGCCTGTGAATGCCTTGGTCAGGGGTCCCCCAGGAGATTATAACTTAACCTGACTCAGTCACCCATAGCAGCTACACAGGAGAAACCCATACCCCATGCCCAGCATCCCTATCTCTCTCCTCTGATCTGCACTGACATTTTACAGTAGTGACCTATAAGTAAGTAAGTCCCTCCCAACACTTTTAATTTTTCAGTGGGAATAAGTAAGTAGCTAAGCAGGAGCAGGTATGGAGGTTATACAATTGCATTCTGAACTTACCTATTTCTATCATGGGCACCATCATCCCTCCTGTTTACCAGATTCTCAGTCTTTTCATTATCCCAGATTCTTCACGTAACTGACATTTCTCACTTCAAAGTTACCAGTGATGCCTAATTACCAAATCTGGTAATATTTTCTCAGTCCTCATTCTTCATGACTCCTCTGCAGCAGTTGACACTTTCAACCACCCTTTCCTCTTATGGTTGTTGCAACATTTCTCTTCCTTGGTTCTTCTCCTACCTGTTTGACAACTAACTCCTCAGTAATTTTTGCTAGATCATCTTTGATATAACTTCCCCTCACTGTGAGATCTACCCCAAGGCTCTGTCCAAGGCTTTTTTGCTAATACCTCTCATTTGGTAACTTCATCAGTTTCTATGGGTTTAATTATCATCTCAACACATATAGCTCTCAAATTTGTATCTCTATTCCTAGTCCCTCTCCTGAGATCTAGTCCTATATGCCCAGTTGCCTATTAGGCATCTCAAACTGGATTCTTGTTGGCATGTTAAATGTAACATGTACAAAATGGGGCTCATCAAAAATCCATCCCATTGCTGCTGAGGGCACCACCATCCTATCAGTCACTCTGGTGTGCAAACTTAGTGTCATCCTCGACTTCTCACTCTTATTCATCCCATACATCCAATCCCCTGCCAAAACTTGTCATTTTTCAACATCTCTAGTATTCATCTTCTTCTCTCCATATGTGAGGCCGCCATCCCAGTTCAAGTCATAATCACTTCTTTTCTGGACTATTGAAATGGCCTCATAGTTTTTGCCTTAATCTTCTCTTCTCTCCGAACTATTCTCCAGGCAGCTCCCAAAGTGGTTTCCTAAAGCACAGGTGTGACCATGCCCTTCCCTTACTCAATAAATGCCAGTGACTTTCTATTGACTTAAGGATCAAACTCCTCTTCTCTTCTCTTCTCTTCTCTTCTCTTCTCTTCTCTTCGCTTCTCTTCTCTTCTCTTCTCTTCTCTTCTCTTCTCTTCCCTTCTCGTCTCTTCTCTTCTCCTCCATTCTCTTCTCTTCTCCTCTGATACCTTCTGTTCTCTCTACATATGTACACACATATTTCATTCTTTTTTTCTTTGTTGCATAAATTTCATAATATGCATATTAATTAGGGCAGTAGCACAAAAATGGGTTGCAAAGAGAAAAAAAAATCAACCCTTACATATTCCTTGGAGGGGGTGGGAGAGTGGTACAGAAAACAGGTACATGCCATCATATATGATTCTCCCAAAATGTCAGGTGCTTAAGGGATAGAGTTGTTGCAATGGAAAGTGCACTGGATTCTCGGTCACATTATATCATGTCTATGGCTTTTTAAACCTAAAAGGAAGTTCACCATGGTCTAATCTAGTTAGAAGACTAGAATTTTTGTTAAGTTGTGTGTGTTCTTGTGCATGCAAGTTTGCATGTGTTTGCATGCATGCAAGAGAAAAAGAGAGAGACAGAAAGAGAGAAAGAGAGACAGAGACAGAGAGACAAAGAAACAGATAGAGACAGAGACCGAGACCGAGACAGGCAGAGACACAGACAGACAGACAGATATTGGGCAAGTTGCTTAACCTCTCTGAGATAGTTTTCTTATCTGTAAAATTAAGGATTTGAACTCATTGACCCATTCTAGCTTTTGCTAAATACTATATAAGTAAATATGAGGTCAAAAATGTATTTTGATACTTCTTACTTCATTATTTCAAGGAACCATATCAGAGTTAAGAACCTCCTCTCTACCAATGCAGATCATAGCCCCTTTACTCCATAACAGATGAATTCATCATATTCCGTATATGTGTGGTTGGAGGGGAGGATTATTAGATGGTGTTCAACATTGTGTTAATATGATCAGGAAGCCATGGCAATTAGAAATATGGGACAGGGAGGCAACAGCTGATGTCAGCAGCCCCAGTTGGGTTCCACCCTCCTTTCCCATTCTGAGGATGCCTCTAGGCAATCTATAAAAGCAGAGATATCCCAGGCTTCTGAGCAGCCACTTTCAGGCTGACTCTCTTATACTGTAGAGCTGATAGTATTGATGGAGGGGAGACCGAAGGAGCCAGAGAACCACCTGAGACCTCTGAACTGCTCAAAACAGGGCAGCTCTGCTGAGCCTGGTTACCCGGGTGACCTTCCCTGTGGAGTTACAGTCATTTTAGTTTGTATTTGTATACATCCCTGGGGAGAATATCATGACCACAAGCTTCTAGAGGTCTTAAATCTCAGTTATAGTTCAACATATTCGAGCACTGGTTGGATTATGTCATAAGGTCAGTATAAGACCCTTGACAAAACCTTCTGAGCCCTTTCCAATCCTCTTACCTGTACCTGTGCCTAAGGAGACAGAGTGTTCCCAGTTGAGGTGATGGAATATTAGCACCCTCTGATGAGTAGCAATGCATAGGCTGGTTGGTTCTAAAGCAATGGGCAGGCTGCCATGGATCTCATACTGAAAGCCTTTCAAATTCTGTATGAAATGAGAGAGTTTATATTCTACCAGCATAGACTTCAAGGACCCAGGATCACTTCTATGCTTCATTGAAGCATAGAGGCAAAACATTAGTGAAGCATTGATACTTCTAAATTATATTAATAGCAATACTAAATCATATTTCTGTGGCTTTTTAAGCATAACCAGGGGTTGAAGAGAGTATATGTGGATCACCGCTCCTGAATTCTCCTGACTATGTGAGTGGGACTCAGTGCTGAGGGGGTTCTTGGACTTTGTGATAACAAAGTAATCTGCTAATTAGCTACTGAGAAGGAAAAATTGATGACTGAATAGGCCTTTAAAAAAGGAATTGCTCTGTCACTGTGCCCCTCTATTCTTCCCATCTTTGAATTAGGTCAAGGCTGTTTTCAGTAGCTTCCTAAGGGTCATGGGAAAAGGACAACACACCCTGGCCACCATGAGGCCATGAACACATGGCAGCTACTCCAACACCTCTTTGGAAAGGGTAACCATTGACAAGAGGATGAATCTAATACTTGGCCTGGCTTGCCAAAAGACTTAGAGGGAATAGTGCAGACTGGAGGTGAAATATGGAATGGCTATTCAGTAGTTTCACAAATTGCTTCATGTTCCTAGATTTAATAATCAACCTCCAACCAGACTGAAACAGTAATTATAAGTTGCTAATTATTTAAGTCTCATCAATGCACATTGTGGATCTCCTTTAACATTATTTTTGTGTGAAGGAAGTATATTTTTCTCATGCCTGATTTATATTGTTAATTTAAATACCTTTTGACTGTTGACTTTGATTATATCCAAGACATGAACCAAAGTCTAAGTATTATGTATTTTTCTCCTGGAACAGTGAGGCAGGAAATGTAACAAGCCAAAGGGAATGTGAAAGAGAGTCTGATGCTTCTTCTAGGTCTTCAAAACTACCAGAACTGAATCAAGTCTAAATTACATATATGAAACCAGGACAGAGAGACCTCTTAATGAAGATGGAGTTGGTAAAGAGCCCCATCCCCCTTCTTTAAAAAATTATTTCCCTCAGTTAAATGCAGAGATAATATTTAACATTCATTTAAAAAAATCCAAGTTCCAAATTTTCTCCCTCCCTATCTCATCTTGCCTCTTCTTGGGATGGTTACCATCCCAATTTGATTTAAGTTACACATGTTCAAGTATACAAACCTTCTTACAATATTATTCATGTTGTGAAAGAAGACAGAGACGCAAAAGGGAAAAAAAAACATTAAAAAAGAAGACACTTTCTGCACAAAAATACATGTGTGTGTGTATGTATACATACGTACACGCACATATATACACATATATGTATATATGTGTGTAAAATCATTCTATACATATATTTATCATTTCTTTCTCTGAATTCAGTAGTGTCTTCCTTCAGATATCTTTTGTAATTAATTTAGGTATTTAAAATAGTCAAAATGACTTACTCGCTCAAAGTTGTTCTTAAAACATTATTGCTGTTACTGTATGCACTGTCCTCTTGGTTCTGCTCAGTTAGCTCTTCCTTATTTCTATCCATGTTTTTCTAAGATCATGGAGATCATCCTTTCTTATAGCACAGTAGTATTCCATCAAAATCAGATAACTTTTTTAGCTATTCCCCAACTGATGGGCATCCCCTCAATTTCTGATTACTTGCCATTACAAAAAGAGCTACTATAAATATTTTTGTACAGATAGGTCCTTTCCCTTTTTTTAATCTCTTTAGGATACAGACCGGTAATGATATCGCTGGATCAGAGAGTATGCACAGCTTTAGAGCCCTTTGGGTGTAGTTCCAATTTGTTTTCCAGATCGGTTCACAACTCCATTAATGCTCCAATTTTCCCACATCACCTCTAACATTTCTTATTTTCCTTTTCTGTCATATTAGTCAATCTGATAGGTGTGAGGTGATACTTAGAGTTGTTCTAATTTGCATTTCTCTGATAAATAAGGATTTAGAGCATTTTTCTTACTTTTTTGTCGTGAAAGACTAACTATATTTCCTATCCTATCCTGTCCCCCATTTATTCATTTTCTCCTTTGACTCTGCCCCTTTTCAAAAGTGTTTGCTTCTGACTATCCCTTCCCCCTAACTATGCTCTCTTCTATCATCCCCTCCCCTTCCTGTCCCCTTTCCCCCAACTCCCTACTTTCCTGTAGGGTAAGATACCCAATTGAGGATGCATGTTATTCCCTCCTTAAGCCAAATATGATGAGACTAAGGTTCACTCATTCCGTTTCACCTCTCCCATCTTCCCTTCCATTATAACAGTTTTTTCTTGCTTCTTTTATATAGAGCATTTTTCATATGACTCTAAATAGCTCTAATTTCTGAAAACTGCCTGTTTGTGGCCTTGACCATTTATCAATTGGGAAATGACTTGTATTCGTATAAATTTGAATCAGTTCTCTATATATTTGAGAAACAAGGCCTTCATCAGAGACACTTGCTGTAAAAATTGATTTCCAGCTTTCTGCTTTCCTTCTAATCTTGGTTGCATTGCTTTGTTTGTGCAAAAAGTTTTGAATTTAATTTTATCAAAATTGTGCATTTTATGTCTAGTAATGTTCTCTCTCTTTTCTTTTGTCATAAATCCTTCCCTTCTCTATAGATCTGACAGGTAAACTATTCCTTGCTCTCCTAATTTGCTTATGGTATCACCCTTTATGTCTAAATCATGTACCCATTTTGATTTTAACTTGATATATGGTTTAAGATGTTGGTCTATACCTAGTTTCTGCCATACTGTTTTCCAGTTTTCCCAGCAGTTTTTGTCAAATAGTGAGTTCTTGTCCCAAAAGCTAAGGTTTTCCCCAGCCCCTTTACAGGAAACAAAGAGAACCCTAGGGATGCAGTCACTTCATCTTCAAAGCCCAACTGAGTCGCAACTCTTCCTGTTCAATAGCCAATAAAGAGATTATTTTGTAATCTCAAAGTACAAGAGGTCCCTCAATGGTAAGCCTCACAAACATGTTTATTTATTTCATTATTTAGTTATTTAGTTTGTTTATTTTTATTTTTGTATCTTTGTTTTGAGTGCATTATTATGTCATTTTTAATTTTTTTTCAATTCAAAGCTTTAATTTTCTCCTTTTCACATTCTCTCCATTCCAGAGTTGAGGTGGAAAAAAGTAAACAGGAAAGTCACACAAGGTTTATGCAAAGTTGTTTCCTCACAATAAATCCATGAAGTAGTCAATGCAAATACTGTTGACCACGTTGTACTAAAATAAGTCTTCCATGTGACTGGAGGATTTTGTCAGAAAATTACTTCCCTTATGAAAGGAGGGAGTGAATTTAACCTGATCCACTTCAAAGAGGGATGACAAATAACCAGCTCAGAGGGAGAGGACACTTTGGGTGAGTGAGTGGAGGTGAGGGTGAAGAGATGGGAGGAAGACCATGATCTAAGCATACATTCAAACAAGTGAACAGAAGATCAGAGCAAGTCCCATATCAGGAGTTCCCAAGGACAAAAGGGCTAGACAGGAAGTTCCAATTTGGGTCTCAGAGCAATAAGCCTAAAGTCATGGAGAAGTCCAAATAGAGAGAAATCAAGGAAACATGATGGGGCAGGGGAGAGAATGAAGAGTCAGTGACTGACACCTTGTCCATACCAGGAATCAGCACAAGGAAAGAAAAATACAGTCCTTCTCTCTGTTTATAGTGACATGCAAATTACACCCAGTCCTTGCTCTGAGGTAACCAGACAGAGGTGGACCCAAACATATTTGGAATATACCTTTTGTTATGCCCAGGTCTATGATTTATTGGTATAGGACACTTCCTATATCAAAGAAATAAATTTTGAGTTATGCTTAGGATGACATTTATCAAATATATTTATTTGTATATTTCAAGAAGTCTATAAGGAGAGATCTAGGTTCATCATCCATAAACTGAGAAGTATGTAGAATTATAAAAATATTAAGTACTTTAATAAAACATATCCTATATAACAGCTGAATTACTCTAGGGGGTAACTTCGGATAAAATATCTATAAAAGGGAATTTTATAGACTAGAAAACTCAAGATTACTCTGAGTATTTATAGATCTATCCTGGACCCCACCACCTCAAGGTTAACCAGTTGTACATTATAAAGTGCTGTGACTTTTAGAATATTTTTTTTACTCTTGGATGAGGGCACAAACTATTTCCCCTCTTACCTTTGCTACTTGGGCACCCTTTAGCTGGTAGGATCTAAATCCTGCGTCTGGTGAGGAAATTGCTTCCAAGATGCAGAGGGGCAACTTTCTTGTAACTTAAAAACCCAGAAAGTCACCTGAGTCACTGAAAGGTTAATGATTGCCATGGCACATATGACAATCCATGGCAAGTATCCATCAGAGTCAGGACTTGAACCGAGGTTTTCCTGACTCCTTGACCAGCCCTTTATCAATAAAATCCTGCTTACTTTCTTTTAGAAATAAAATTACAGGAAATTCTAGAAAAGTTGGATGATTATTCTAGTCATAGTCTTGTCTTTATGGGACTTGTTGGAAGAGACAAGATTGAGACTCAGCAAGATTTAATTGTAGACTAAAAACAGAGCAATCCTCAAGCATTACAGGAATGTAGTAGATGTTGGTCATGCTATCCTCTACCTTGGTTGTATCACATCTGGAGTACTGTGTTAGGTTTTGAGCACCACATTTTGGAAAGGACTGTTTATTATATGATGCTAGCTCTAGAGCTGGAAGGGACCTCAGAGGCCAACCAGTCCAACTCCCTTATTTTTACAGATGAAAAACTCATTCAGGGGGTCGGACTTAGTCATGGTCACACAGGAAGTAACCATGAGAGGTAGGATTTGAAAGTAGTCACCTAAGTATTCTTTTTGCCTAGACTAGTTGAAATGCAACCAGAGAAGGGCAATCAAAATGGTAGAAGCATTAAATGATGTACAAAGATAGATGCTATACAAGGATCTTTTGAAGAAATTGGGACTGTTTAGACTACAGAAGAGATTAAGGAGTCATATGGTAGATAGAGGAGCAATGAAAGGAAGTTGGTGGGAGTCAGCTTGAGACACAAGGAAGGGAAAAGCTTTCTAACAATCAGAAGTATCCCAAAATGTAATGATCTGCTTCAAGAAGTGAGTTCACCAATACTAGAGGTGTGTATAAGAAGATTAGGTGACTGACTACCTGTCAAATATATTGTAAAGAAGAAATAAACTATAGTGGATAGAACTCTTTATTTGGAGTCAGGAACATGTTGGCTCAAATGCTACTTTAGTTATGTGTAGCCATGGGAGAGTTGTTTAACCTATATTGGGCCTCATTTTTGTCATTTATAAAATGAGGAGATTGGATTTATACTCTTTACAGCAATTTCTAGTTCTAAATCTAAGATCCTATGTTATAGATAAAGTGACAGACAGAGAGATAGAGAGATAGACAGACAGAGATAAAATTATTTCCCAAATCTTAAAGCACTATCTACATATTAGCTATTAGAGCAGATTCTTATTCAGGTTTGGCTGCACTGGGTGTCCTCCTAGGTCCCTTCCATCTCTGAATCTGAATTTTTGTTTGTTTTTTTCACATATTCTTGTCCCTTTCAGTGTCCTTCTCTCTGCACCCCCAAGGGATGAAATCCCTCTTGTTTATTTCAACACAAATTCTGCAGAATTGTTCTGTGCTTTGCTCTTGTCCTTCATGTGTCTTTTCACTCCTCCAGGCCAAATGTCATCCTTTTTAAAAATTCTGCAGACAATTTTCAATAGTATATAGGTGAGGATAAACCATCATCCTGGAACATAGAGCTCTTCACCTGACTGACCTCCCAACTTAGCTCGACACCTACAGTCAGGTAGCATGGGCAAATGCCACAGACATTAAATTCTGTGTTTTGACATGAACCTGAGCAAGCAAAAACTGTTTGTCTCAGTTGCTATATCAACGGGATGAATTTTGGCTAAGATTTTGTATTCTCTAGCTTCCACAGTTTTCTTGCTGATTTTTTATTAAAACTCACACATTTGATAGTTATATGGCCACTTATTTTCAGGGAATTCAAAGAGAAGCAGTGTAGCATAGTAAAAAGAAACCTGCACAAAGAATTAGGAGACCCAGGTTCTAGTGCTGACTCTGTCACTTATCAGCTGGGCAAGCCACCTTGAGCAAGGCACTTTATGTCTCTGGATCCCAGTATCTTCCTCCATCAAATGAAAGTGGAATGAGATTCAGTGATCTGCAAGGTAATTTTGAACTTTGAGGTTCTTTGGAACAAATGGGTCACAAAGCAGAACACAGAGGTCCTGGGATTAGTTTATGCCACATAGTGTCATCCCCACTCAGAAGAGTTCTGGATCTCCAAACTCATTTTTTTTCAGTGAAATTCTCTTTGGAATGATCTTTTCCAGCTAGATAATATTTTTAAATAAAAGTCTCCAGCTCATTTTTGACTGGCACAAACCTCCAGGTTACATGGTAAATATTCAAGACACTAAGCCAGTATTAACTGATACAAAAATCTCATCCCACTCCTTGCATCTGCCTTTGAGACACTGAACTTCCAGATCAGCATCTGTAGATAATCAGAGATCTTGTCAAAAACCTGAAAATGACTGAAAATACTATTAGCAGAAGGGACATAACCTGTATCATACAGAACAAGCATGGTAAGAAGAGAAAGATGTCTGAACATGTGGGAACAATAGTTAGCAGATTGACAAAATGGACAGATCGGATGTTCTGTGGAGTCTTTTCTATTTGTTGTGTCTTTAGATCTATAATTTAGTCCCTAAAGGAAATTCCCTCTCCCAATGTAAATCCATAATGGTTCTGCAGCTTTAATCTTTCCTGAGGGTATTCAATAGTTAAATGACTTGTGCAGGGTCTCCTAGACAATATCTTTCTTCAGATTTGAACTCGAGTCTTCTTGCCTCCAAAAACTACATTCTATGCTGCCTTTCCCTTGGTATCCATGAGATATTCAAAGAACCAGAAGCCCTCTGGCACAATGAGCAGACCACCTTCTATAGAGAATTTATAGGAAGACATGTGCAGATGATGTGGCATGCAAGAGTGGGGTTGTTGTCTGTGCCACAGAGATCAAGCTAAATCAGTAAGCACATATTAAATGCCCACTGTACTAAGCACTGGAGATACAAATAAATTCAAAAAAAGGTCCCTGCTCTCAAAGAGTTCACAGTCTAATAATCAAAGATCTCTTTAAGTATCAAAGTATTGGCCATGACAATCACATTAGAAGCCTCAGAAAAAGATATGGCTTTTTTTAAATCACTTTCCTAATTAATTCCATCAGAATGAATTTACTCCCAACAAGCAGATTGCAAAGAAAATTAGCCCAGTGATCTGTGGGCGAGTGTAAGACTGAATAGCACCCAACACCTTTCCACAGCTTCCTTAACACCTTCCAACATGCAACCTGCAGTGACTCTGACAGAAGCTGGAGGACAGTGGAGGAATTGGCATTCAAGCATGTGGCACCCCTGGCTCCCTCATTTAGACCAGGGACTTGAGTCCAATTGCTGCTTGACTAATGTTCTACCATTTGCCAACTGCATAAGCTCACACTTGAGCATTTATGCTAACTCAGACATGCTTTTTGCAAAGTTGTTAAACAAGTGTGGGAGTAAGGAAGACAATGCCAAACCCCAAAAGATAAATTTTTCATAAGAAACCTAGTGCCTGCAATTCTATATCTGTTCTGTATTTTATAAGATCATTGCAAAGGCACTCCTAATATAGACAATCACCCTCTTTGTATCTATCCTAGATTGAGAGCAAGGAAGATCGAAGCCAGTCTGGACCTTCCCCTGTCCATTCTGAGTGAGGTGCTTCCATGGAGGAGAAGATTCTGGGGATTAGAGACGTTCCACATAATATAAATCAGGGGCCATGACCAAGGTTTATAGCAGAGAATCATTGCTGCTGTTCGTGAACCTTGGCCTAGAGAAATGTCAGCCACTCAGTAATTCTTGTAGTGAATGCTAAAAATCATTTTTCATTCACCTACACTTCCCAAGTATGGGGAGGAAACAAGAAGAATCATTTATTCTTGAGGTCAAATAGCCTCCAGGGTAAATTAGATACAATGAAAAGATATATATAGATATAACTAAAATAATATAAATTTAAAGACAATTTAATGGCATAACTGATTAATTATCAGACAATCCAGCAATGAATTAATTCCTAAATGAAAAAGCATTTATTATACACTTACAATGAGCAAAGCACTGGACATACAAATTAAAAAGTAAGACAGTTTCAAGGCATTCCCATTCTATCGAGAGAAAAAAAAAAACATACAGAAGGGTTCAATTGCAAGTCAGATGGAAAGGCCAAGTGGTCTTTAGGGGACATTAGAAAGGAGCATGATAAAGAATCTCCTTTATTGAAGAAGCATTGAGGTATAGTAAATGGAGACCTGGCTTTGGGACTTGAAAGACCTGAATTCAAGTCCTTCTGAAAAATATTGATTGTGTGACTCTGGCCAAGTCACCTAATCTCTCAATGTTCCAGGCAAATCTCTAGCACTATATGTAAGTTTCAGAGAAGGTATTAAGCTGCATTGGAGTTGTGTCATCTAGTGAGTTCCCAACATGGATGAAATCACCAATCTAGTCCCTATCTCTCACCCTTTATCAGTTTCTAATATTGACCCATTTGACAATCATTTGACAGGGGTCCTCATAGACGTGGCTGCTAAAAAGGCAAGGGCTGTGGCAATGGCAGATGCAGTTGCCAGGTTGCATCTCTATAAGGGGTGCTTCCCTGGAAGCAGGTCCAGAAATGGGAAGATAGGCACACTGATGGAGGAAGGGTGATGAAGGTTAAGGAGAAATTGTAGATATTAGTAAAATTTACATAAAATACAGGTGAAAAAGACAGGTGAATTAGATGATTCCTAAGTTACTTCTGTCTATGTATCTGTCTATTTGATCTTGAGCCTAATTATTCATGTATTCACTTTCCAAGGCTAATTATTTGATATCATACATAAAGATCCATGATTTCATCCATGTATATATTCATTCTCTCCACCAATAGAAATGGCAATCTCTCCATGCCTGACTAAATCATTTAATGAGCAATTGTAATAACAAAAAATCATCACTCATTGGCCAACCTTCTTATGATGAGTACCTTCAAACATGGCAGGGCTCACCTTCATATAACAAACACAATATTTTTCACTAGTCTTCTACTGAAAGCATTCTTATTTAGATTTTCTATCTGACTGGCCTACCCTTCAAGAATCCAGAGTCACCTCCACACTAGGATGAGAAATCATATAAGTACTTTAGTTGAGGTATGTGGTATAATATTTAATTTTGTCTATTCTCCTCACATGAACTGATACAAGTGAAATGAGCAGAACCTGGAGAACATTGTACACAGTAACAGCAACATTGTGCAATGATCAACTATAAATGACTTAGTTCTTCTCAGCAACACAATGATCCAAGACAATTCCAAAGGACTCATGATGGAAAATACTATCCACATCTAGAGAAAGAACTTATAGATTCTGAATGCAGATTGAAGGATACTATTTTCACCTTCTTTTTTGGAGTTTTTGTTGCTTTTGGTCTGTTTTTTTTTCACAAAATGATTAATATGGAAGTATGGTTTACAAGATTGCACATATATAACCTATATAAAATTGCTTCCATCTTAAGGAAGAGGACTGAGAGGGAGAGAGAAATATTTGGAACTCAAAAAATTTTTAAATGAATGTTTAAAATTATCTTTACATATAATTTGAAAAATAAAATGCAAATTTTAAAAAATTTTCTAGTCTCATCCTATTTCTCATATAATATCTGTACTTTGGAACCATAGCTAGAAAAATTTTCACCTAGAATAAAAATAGTTAAAGAGAGAATAATAGCTAATATTAATATAACACTTTACATATATTATCTTGTTTTATTCTTATCACAGCCCATTGAAGCAGGTGCTATTATTACCCCCATTTTACAGAAGGAAAAAGTGGACCTGAGCATGTTTAAGTGACTTCTCTAGGGCCACACAGCTCAGTAAAGGTCTAAGGTGGGTGTTGAATTCAGATCTTTCTAAAGTCCAAGTCTTTACCTTCTATGATGCCTAGTTGCCTGAATACAGAGGATAGAACGGCTGCAGGTAAAATCATAATGGGACAGATAGATGTTCAGCCCCTCACCCCAAAAATGGTTGTGGGACAAGGAATGCTTGAGAGAGGAATTATTGTGGTGATTTGACCCTGTAAGAGCTGTCGGTGTAGCTGTAAAAATAGACACTTGAGTTTATTGAATAACTGGATGAAAGGAGAATGGCCAATGCATGAAGAAAATTATTTTGGCTGCTTACTAAAGGACGAATTTGAGTGGTGAGAGACTTGAAGTAGAGAAACAAAAAATAGGAGGTTATTTTAATACTATAAGCAAAAGGTGATAAGGGCTTGTACTGTGTGGGTGGGTGCTTGTACAAATAAAAAGAATGGGGTGGTTAAGAGATGTTGTGAAGGTAGTCATGACAAGATTTGGCAATTGATTAGATATGTGGGGTGAGGGAGAGAGGAGTTAAGGATGATAATCAAGGTTGCAAAGTGGAATGACCAGGACAATGAAAAGAAATAGGAAAATTGTGCAAAGGAGAGGATTCAGGAGGAAGGAAGATGAGTTCCATTTTGGACATGTTGAGTTTTGCACGTGTTTGAGTTGAGATACCAGGACATCCAGTTTCAGATGTCTATTAGCTCAGAAGAAACACTAGGACTGAAATACAGAAGTGGGAATCATCTCCATAGATGTGATCATTATGCCCATGACAGTAGATGAGAACAAATGAGTACACAGTAAAAAAAACAGAAAAGAGCCTAGGAAAGAGCCTTGGAGGTGCAGTCATAGATAGGAGGAGGTGGCAAGGATAGACATTCAGAGAAGGAATCTGAGAAACATCCAGACATGTAGGAGACCAATAGAGAGGAATGTCACAAAAATCTTAAGAGGAGAGAATATCCAAGAGAAGATGGTGATCAAGAGTATCAAATCCTGCATAGAGGATAAGAATTAGGAGGAGTGAGAAAAAATATTAGAATTGACAATTAAGATATAATTGATAATTTTGGAGAGAGGAGTATCATTCAAATGATCAAGTCAGAAGCCTGACTAATAATGTATCTCTATGCATGTCTTTCTCCTGACAGAATATAAGTTCCTTGAGGGCAGGAACTTTTTATTTTTGTCTTGGTATCCTCAGCACCTAGGACAGACCCCAAACATAGTAGATATTCAACAGATACTTGAATTGGATTGTGTCAATTGGATGGAACTGACCTCTAAGGTATAGGTGGCTAGAGCTGCACAGAGCAGGCTAGAGACAGGAGAGTCAGGAATCACACAGAAGTTCAATTTCAAATTGAGAGAAATGGGCTGCAAGCAAGGACACATGTGCCAGAACTTCACCCCTAGCAGGAGGACCTGAGGCAGTGTGTGGAGATCTCAATACTCATACTAATGTCCATACAGTGAGCTGTAGCCTTGACAATGAGGGATAACAGCAACAAGAATTCATAGCAGGACTTCAAGACTGAAACATGGATACTGGTCTGGTGTTTGTCCAAGCTCAGAGAACACTTGGTGCTGGTCAAAGCAATACAATAATTATGTGAAACAATTCTGGGATTTTGCTGTGGCTGAGATCATCCAGAGGATAAGTGCAAAGGATTGTTGTTTTGCCAAGCTCAGGGCAAAGTTTGCTTGCTGAGCCTCAGCTCTGGAAAACAGGGTGTCTCCTAATATCTTGATGTTTTCCCCTTTTGGCCAAAAGGAGGGGCTGTGAAAGGACCCCTTTCCTTCTGGCCAATAAAGAAGAGGTAGGTGTAAGCCAAGATGCCACAATAAGCCAGTTGGGCCAAGACAAGCATTTTTATCCCAGGAGATCAATTCTTTGAGGGACCTATTGGGGAAGTGTTTCCCAGGTATCATTGCTAGCCATTGTTTGCTTACAAGCAGAAAAGAGAGTGGGGGGAATGGAGGAGGTGTGGAAAAAATGTAGCTGGAACAAAAAGGAAGAGGAAAAATAAAACTAGAACAATATACTCAGCCCTCATCCAGAATATTGGGACAGCTGTCTCATCCGGATGCCAGCTGCTTCTGGGTCCATACTAGATGAACCCTGAGGTCCCTGGAGGGTTCTGCCATCCACTCAGGAGCAGGATCTTTCTTCAAATGATCCAGGAGTCTATACCCACAAGTGTGACAGCTGTGGGACTAGTCAGAAGGACCTGGTAGGGGCCCTTAGAGAAAACTCCTTGCATCAATCTTTGAATCTGAGTTTCTGGTCAGCATACCATATCTCCTTAGTTAAGAGTCTCTAAACAACATATAGAGATGATCCCATAGGGCTAGGTTCAAATAATGCAATAAAGTTTTACTCACAATCCCCATAATTGAATAATTACATTGTCAGATACAAGTAAAACTACTTAGATGTCTCACAATGGACTATTTCCGAGAAGGGAGATTTACATGTCACCAAGATAACCACAAAATCTTAAACATGAACACCTTGAAACAAAAGACCAAAGCAATACAATATGACCAATATTCATTAACATCAAGTCTCCTTGTATCCTAGTAATCCATTCTCAATATCTATTTAATTAACACATTTTGAATCCCAAAAGTCTCATGTAGTTATCTGGCTATGAGATATCTTTTCTTGAACAATAGGCTTTATTCTCAGGACAGCTCTAAAAGGGGCCTCTGCTTCTCTGGTTCCAAATCTAGAGGCTCCTAGATAATTCTGACTTAATATAATTTAGTACAATCACTTAAATTTGGTTCTTCAATCTTGAAACTTCAGATAATTTCAGTTTGTACCATTTGCTGTTTCTATCCTTACCTAAATCCTGTACCTGATATGAGAATTTTTTTTAAATTCAACAACAAAACTAGCAAAAACCATATGATCATCTCAATAGACGCAGAAAAAGCCTTTGACAAAGTACAACACCCATTCCTATTAAAAACACTAGAAAGCATAGGAATAAGGGGAACCTTCCTCAAAATTATAAATAGCATCTACCTAAAACCATCAACAAGCATTATTTGTAATGGGGATAAACAAGATGCATTCCCAATAAGATCAGGGGTGAAACAAGGATGTCCATTATCACCCCTATTATTCAATTTGGTTCTAGAAACATTAGCTGTAGCAATAAGAGAAGAAAAAGAAATTGAAGGAATTAGAATAGGAAAAGAAGAAACTAAATTATCACTTTTTGCAGATGATATGATGATTTATCTAGAGAATCCTAGAGAATCAAGTAAAAAACTACTTGAAATAATAAACAACTTTAGCAAAGTTGCAGGATATAAAATAAACCCACATAAATCCTCAGCATTCCTATACATTACTGACAAAGCCCAACAGCAAGAGAGAGAAAGAGAAATTCCATTCAAAGTTACTGAAGGCACTATAAAATATTTGGGAGTCTATTTGCCAAGACAAACCCAGGGCCTATATGAACATAACTATGAAACACTTTTCACGCGAATAAAATCAGATCTAAATAAATGGAGAAATATCAGTTGCTCATGGTTAGGCCGAGCTAATATAATAAAAATGACAATTCTACCTAAATTAATCTATCTATTCAGTGCCATACCAATCGAACTACCAAAATTTTTTTTTACTGAGCTGGACAAAATAATAACAAAATTCATTTGGAAAAACAAGAGGTCTAGAGTATCTAGGATATTAATGAAAAGACATGCTAGGGATGGTGGTTTAGCCACACCAGATATTAAACTGTACTACACAGCAGCAGTCATCAAAACTGCCTGGTACTGGTTAAGAAACAGGGGTGTGGATCAGTGGTATAGGATAGGTACACAAGTAGGTGAAATCAACAAGTTTAGCAATCTACTCTTTGATAAACCCAAAGAAGCCAGTTTCTGGGCTAATAATTCACTATTTCACAAAAACTGTTGGGAAAATTGGAAAATGGTAGGGCAAAAACTGGGCATAGACCAATATCTTACACCATATACCAAAATAAAGTCAAAATGGGTTCATGATTTAGGAGTAAAAGTTGATACTCTAAGTAATTTGGGAAAGCAAGGAATAGTTTACTTATCAGATTTGTGGAAAAGTAAAGAATTCATGACCCAACAAGAGATAGAGAGCATTACAAAATGCAAAGTGGATAATTTTGATTATGTCAAATTGAAATGTTTTTGTACAAAAAAAGCCAATGCAACAAGAATTAGGAGGGAAGCAGAAAATTGGGAGAAAATCTTTGCAACTAGTATCTCTGATAAAGGCCTCATTTCTAAAATATACAGGGAGCTAAGCCAAATATATAGGAATACAAGCCATTCCCCAATTGAGAAATGGTCAAAGGATATGAACAGGCAGTTTTCAGAGGAAGAAATTAAAGCTATCTACAGGCATATGGAAAAATGCTCTGGATCGCTGCTGATTAGAGAAATGCAAATCAAAACAACTCTTAGATACCACATCTCTCCTGTCAGATTGGCTAAAATAACAAATCAGGAGAATGATAAATGCTGGAAAGGATGTGGGGAAATTGGAACATTGTTGCATTGCTGGTGGAGTTGTGAGCTGATCCAACCATTTTGGAGGGCGGTGTGGAACTATGCCCAAAGGGCTATAGAAATGTTCATACCCTTTGACCCAGTAATACCACTTCTAGGGTTGTATCCCAAAGAAATCACGCAAGCGGGAAAAGGACCCATATGTACAAGAATATTTATAGCAGCTCTCTTTGTGGTAGCCAAGAATTGGAAAGCAAAGGGATGCCCATCAATTGGGGAATGGCTGAACAAGCTGTGGTATATGAAGGTGATGGAATACTATTGTGCCATAAGAAATGGGGATGATGCAGACTACATAACAACCTGGAAAAACCTACACGACATAATGCTGAGTGAGCGGAGCAGAGTCAGGAGAACGTTGTGCACAGCCACAGATATGTGGATTCCGTGAGGACCAACCATGACATACTGCGCTTTTCTCAGCAACCTAAAGGGCAAGGACAACTCCAGGGGACTCACGATGGAGAATGCTATCTTCATTCAGAGAAAGAACTGCGAAGTTTGAATACAGACTGAGGCACACTACATGCTCACCTTTTCTGCTTCTCTTTTGTTTTTGTTTTTGGGTTTTTTTTTTTTTTTGGTTCTGTTTCTTCTTTCTCATGATTCATTCCATTGGTCAAAATTCTTCTCCACGACCTGACTAGAGCATAAATTAATTCAATGCGAAGTTATACATGACAGTTATATGAGACTTCATGCCGTCTTGGGGAGGGAGGGGGGAGGGAGGGGAGAAAAACTGGAACTCAAAACTATGTAGAACCGTGTGTGGTAAACTAAAAATAAATAAAAAATAAATTAAAAAAAAAAATTCATGAGGGTCTAACTTCAAAATGAACTCTTCTGCCTTTAAAATTATCAGACAGATACCTTATTAATGAGAAAACAATTTCACTTTCTTTACCATTATCCATAGAATTTATGTGTAAAATCCAATTTTTAGAACTTACTCACAAAACATGCTCACAGCCAGAATTCCCATAATAGTTAAATTTGGAAGCCAATCATATAATCCTGTTGCTTTCTCAAAATTTACCATTCCATTTATTTAGAATGCTTTTACATTACATCTTCATCTAATCATTTCTCCCTTAGGAGGATATCATCCCTCTATTATAATTTGATCATAAATATAGGTTAAAGTTCTGAGATTTTCATACTTGAATCCTATTATAGTAACTCAGAGATGTTCCAGTATCAATCTGTTATTTAGTAAGTTTGGCATTGTACTTACAAAACTTCTTGATTATAGAAATTTGCTATAAAAGAAAAAAGAGGGCCATAGTTATCATAACAGGGGGGAAAATTCCCTTAGCTCTGTTTGATTCCATTCTGACAACCAATCATATAATCACAGTGTATCAAATGCAAGGCTCAGGATTAATCAGAAAGAAAATAGTACAATGGGGGAAAAGAGTCAGGGTGATCCTATCTAAACCATGCTAACGTCATTCCCAAAACTCTTCCATGTACAGACATATGCTTTTAGCAGTTTCCAGTCTGTGGTACATGTGATTTTCTCCTGTTGATTTCATGATAATTCAGTTATCACTGTAATCAAAACTCAAAACAATAATAAATTATAGTCCTAAGAATTTTTACCTTTAACAGTGAAATTTCACTAACCATAACTTAAGGCTTGAATATCTTTCCTGATGTTTCCCTAACCATTAACACTTCATTAATCCTGTACTTATAAATTAAAACTATCCATATTCTGGGGCTTCAGAAATACATCAAATGTCTGATAGTTGACTCAACATTGATATGTTGAAGCTACATCTTTAAACCCCCTATACATTTCATAATAGCCAAGAATTTCAAATGAAAATTTGCTATTATATATTGTTATCTTCTTTGTAACAAAGTATACCTCATTAAATATTTAAAAGATCTATTTTATCACATCCTTTTAAAACCCAATTCATGTGTAATAGCATCTAGATTAAAAAGGTTTTTTTTTCTTTTTTTTTAAATTTTTTAAAATTATTATTATTTATTTATTTAATATTTTTAGTTTTCCGCATCGATTTCCACAAAAGTTTGAATTACAAATTTTCTCCCCATTTCTACCCTCCCTCCACTCCAAGATGGCATATATTCTGATTGCCTCATTCCCCAGTCAGCCCTCCCTTCTGTCACCCCACTCCCCGCCCCATCCCCTTTTCCCTTACTTTCTTGTAGGGCAAGATAGATTTCTATGCCCCATTGCCTGAATATCTTATTTCCTAGTTGCATGCAAAAACTTTTTTTTGAACACCTGCTTTTAAAACTTTGAGTTCCAAATTCTCTCCCCTTTTGCCTCCCCACCCACCCTCCCTAAGAAGGCAAGCAATTAAACATAGGATACACGTGTATCATTATGGAAAACGCTTCCACAATACTCATGTTGTAAAAGACTTAAGTGTATTTTGCACCTTCCTATCCTATTCCCCTTTATTAAATTTTCTCCCTTGACCCTGTCCATTTTTGAAAGTTTTTGCTTTTGATTACCTCTTCCCCCTATCTGCCCTGCCTTCTATCATCCCCTCCTTTTTTAATCTCCTTCCTCCTTCTTCCCTGCGGGGTTAGTTACCCAATTGAGTGTGCATGGTATTACCTCCTCAGGTCAAATCCCATGAGAGTAAGATTCACTCATTTCCCATCACCTGCCCCCTCTTCCCTTCCAACAAACTGCTTTTTCTTGCTACTTTTACACGAGATAATTTATCCCATTCTGTCTCTCCCTTTCTCTCTCTCAATATATTCTTCTCTCATCCCTTAATTTGATTTTATTTTTTTACATATCATCCCTTCATATTCAACTCACCTGTGCCTCTATCTATATATGTATGTATGTATGTATGTATGTACATTCCCTTCAGCTAGCCTAATACTGAGGTCTCATGAATTATATAGATCATCCTTCTATGTAGGAATGTAAACAAAACAGTTCAACTTTAGTAAGTCCCTTATGATTTCTCTTTCTTGTTTACCTTTTCATGCTTCTCTTGACTCTTATGTTTGAAAGTCAAATTTTCTATTCAGCTCTGGTCATTTCACTGAGAAAGCTTGAAAGTCCTCTATTTTATTGAAAATCCATATTTTGCCTTAGAGCATGATACTCAGTTTTGCTGGGTGGGTAATTCTTGGTTTTAATCCTAGCTCCATTGACCTCCAGAATATCATATTCCAAGCCCTTCAATCTCTTAATGTAGAAGCTGCTAGATCTTGTATTATCCTGATTATGTTTCCACAATACTCAAATTGTTTCTTTCTGGCTGTTGGCAGTATTTTCTCCTTGATCTGGGAACTCTGGAATTTGGCAACATTATTCCTAGTTATCTTTTTAGGATCTTTTTCAGGAGGTAATCAGTGGATTCTTTCAATTTCTATTTTACCCTCTGGCTCTAGAATATCAGGGCAGTTCTCCTTGATAATTTCTTGAAAGATGATATCTAGCCTCTTTTTTGGATTATGGCTTTCAGGTAGTCCAATAATTTTTAGATTCTCTCTCCTGAATCTGTTTTCCAGGTCAGTGGTTTTTCCAATGGGATATTCACATTGTCTTCCATTTTTTCATTCCTTTGGTTCTGTTTTTTATATCTTGATTTCTCATAAAGTCATTAGCTTCCACTTGCTCCAATCTAATTTTTAAGGTAGTATTTTCTTCAGTGGTCTTTTGGACCTCCTTTTCCATTTGGGTAATTCTGCCTTTCAAGGCATTCTTCTCCTCATTGGCTTTTAGGAGCTCTTTTGACATATGAGTTAGTCTATTTTTTATGGTGTTATTTTCTTCAGTATATTTTTGGGTCTCCTTTAGCAAGTCAATGGTTTCTCAAATTTCACAATATAAGAGAATTTAGAAATACAATAATAACATAAACAGCATCATATATTTTAAATATGAAACAAAATTTCAGGTTAATTCAGTTAATTGCATTTCCAAATTATCACATATAAAAATCATTAATCTTATTACTTTTGGCATTTTAAAAATCACTTTAAAGTTATCAGGTACAGAACAATTACATTCAATTAAAGAAATGATAGTAATACAGTGCTTAGTATATGCTAGTCACTGTGTTAATCACTTTACAACCATACCACTTTGATCCTCACAACAACCCTGGGAGGTGGGTACCATTATTATTTTTGTCTTTACAGATCAGGAAACTGGGGCAAATAGAGATAAGATAACTTGCTTAAGATTACACAGTTAAGGAGCCAAGATGGCGGCTGGTAAGCAGGAACTAGTATGAGCTCCATACCGAGTCCCTCCAAAAACCTATAAAAAATGGCTCTGAACCAATTCTAGAATGGCAGAACCCACAAAACACCAGAGGGAAGCAGGGCACCAGCCCAGAACAGCCTGGATCTCTGGGTGAGGTCTATCCCACACGGAGCTGGGAGCTGGGAGCTGGGAGCTGGGAACAGAGTGGAGCAGAGTCCAGTGTGGGTGGCGTGGACCATTCAGACCAGAAGCCGGGCGGAGGGGGCCCTAGCGCCTTGAATCAGTGAGCTGCGGCAGTTACCAGACTCCTTAACCCACAAACACCAAAGACTGCGGAGAAGGTTAGTGGGAAAAGCTGCGGGAGTAGAAAGAGTTCGCGTTCCGCTTCCAGCCCCGGGGGCAGCGGAGGTGGGGCAGCTACAGCTGTTGTTACTTCCGGCTCCAGGCCCACCTGGTGGGAGGAATTAAGTGGTGGATCAGAGAAGGAGTGCACGGCCTGCTGAAGATCTAAGCCCAGTCCGGGTTGGGGGTTGGGTAAGGAGCAGTGCTGGTGTGGCAGAGCTGGCACCTCCCCCCCCAAACATGGAACATAGAACTCTCGAGTCTACAAGCAGTCATACCCCGCTGAAAAACTCAAAGGTCAAGTTAGTTGGCTACGAATATGGCCAGGCAGCGAAAACACATCAAGATTCAGTCTCAGACTTTGCATTCTTTCTTTGCTGACAAAGAAGACCAAAACATACAGCCTAAAGAAGTCAATAAAGTGCAAGAGCCTACACCAACAGCCTCCAAGAAAAACATGAACTGGTCCCAGGCCATGGAAGAGTTCAAAAAGGATTTGGAAAAGCAAGTTAGAGAAGTAGAGGAAAAATTGGGAAGAGAAATGAGAAGGATGCGAGAAAACCATCAAAAACAAGTCAATGACTTGCTAAAGAAGACCCAAAAAAATACCGAAAAATACACTGAAGAAAACAACACCTTAAAAAACAGACTAACTCAAATGGCAAAAGAGCTCCAAAAAGCCAATGAGGAGAAGAATGCCTTGAAAGGCAGAATTAGCCAAATGGAAAAGGAGGTCCAAAAGACCACTGAAGAAAATACTACTTTAAAAATTAGATTGGAGCAAGTGGAAGCTAGTGATTTTATGAGAAATCAAGATATTATAAAACAGAACCAAAGGAATGAAAAAATGGAAGATAATGTGAAATATCTCATTGGAAAAACCACTGACCTGGAAAATAGACCCAGGAGAGAGAATTTAAAAATTATTGGACTACCTGAAAGCCATGATCAAAAAAAGAGCCTAGATATCATCTTTCAAGAAATTATCAAGGAGAACTGCCCTGATATTCTAGAGCCACAGGGCAAAATAGAAATTGAAAGAATCCATCGATCACCTCCTCAAATAGATCCCAAAAAGAAATCTCCCAGGAATATTGTCGCCAAATTCCAGAGCTCCCAGACCAAGGAGAAAATAGTGCAAGCAGCCAGAAAGAAACAATTTGAGTATTGTGGAAACCCAATCAGAATAATCCAAGATCTGGCAGCCTCTACATTAAGAGATCGAAGGGCTTGGAATACGATATTCGGGAGGTGATTGGAGCTAGGATTAAAACCAAGAATCACCCACCCAGCAAAACTGAGTATAATGCTCCAAGGCAAAATATGGATTTTCAATAAAATAGAGGACTTTCAAGCTTTCTCAGTGAAATGACTAGAACTGAACAGAAAATTTGACTTTCAAACACAAGAGTCAAGAGAAGCATGAAAAGGTAATCAAGAAAAAGAACAAGAAAAAGAAATTGCAAGGGACTTACTAAAGGTGAACTGTTTTGTTGACATTCCTACATGGAAAGATGATGTGTATGATTCATGATACCTCAGTATTAGGGTAGCTGAAGGGAATATGCATACATATATGTTTATGTATATATATGGGTGAATGTGTATGTATGTATATATGTGTGTATGCATATATATAGAGAGAGATAGAGAGGGAGAGGGGGAGAGAGCAGACACAGGGTGAGTTGAAGATGAAGGGAAGATATCTAAAAGAAATAAAATCAAATTAAGGGATGAGAGAGGAACATACTGAGAGAGGGAGATAAGGAGAGATAGAATGGGATGGATTATCTCCCACAAAGGTGGCAAGAGGAAGCAGTTCTGTGGGAGGAGGGGAGAGGGCGGATGAGGGGGGAATGAGTGAACATTGCTCTCATCAGATTTGGCCTAAGGAGGGAATACCATACATACCCAATTGGGAATCTTACCCCACAGGAAAGTAGAGGGAAGAAGATAAAAAAATGGGGGGGATGATGGAGGGGAGGGAAGATGGGGGTGGAGGTAGTCAAAAACAAACACTTTCGAAAGGGGACAGGGTCAAGGGAGAAAATTCAATAAAGGGGGGTGGGTTGGGAAGGAGCAAAATATAGTTAGTCTTTCACAACATGAGTATTGTGGAAGGGTTATACATAATGATACACATGTGGCCTATGTTGAATTGTGTGACTTCTTAGGGAGGGTGGGTGGGAAGGGAAGAGGGGAGAGAATTTGGAACTCAAAGTTTTAAAAACAGATGTTCAAAAACAAACAAAAATGTTTTTGCATGCAACAAGAAAATAAGATACACAGGCAATGGGGCGTAGAAATTTGTCTTGCCCTACAGGAAAGGAAGGGAGGGGGGATGGGAGGGGAGTGGGGTGACAGAGGGGAGCGCTGACTGGGGAACAGGGCAACCAGAATATATGCCATCTTGGAGTGGGGGGGAGGGTAGAAATGGGGAGAAAATTTGTAATCCAAACTCTTGTGAAAATCAATGCTGAAAACTAAATATGTTAAATAAATTTAAAAAAAATAAAATAAAATAAAAAAATTAAAAAAAGATTACACAGTTAATAAATTTTTGCAACCAGAATGTAATTCATGTTTCCCTACATTTTTTCCAGAATTTTTTCAACTCTTGAATGTGGGAATCTGATCTGGGATAAGAAGGGTTAAAAGGAAGAGGGTCTCTGACCTGGGAGAATCGCATGAGCCTCTTTGGTTTAAACAATATTTTCTCTTTTCATGGTCAGAATTGTCAAGGAAGGGTTAATAAGAGGTTGTGCAAATCGTTTACCTATTCAATTTTTCTTTCTTCACTCTGGGATTACTCCTAAACGAGCTGTCTTCTTTCATTGCCCTAGAACCATGAAGTTATTAATATTTCCATTTACTTTTAAAACTTTTATAATTTAATTCTCATTTTTCCTTAAAAAATCCTACAGAGTGTTACCCCCAAACTTACCAAGATATTTCAGAATGAAGTGAGTTCCTGAAATTACCATAAATCCCAAGAGTTCTCCCCTGCACTCTTAAAATGACTAATCCAAACCTTCAGAATCTGCTAAGATGGTTTTAGCAGTTCTACAAACTTTCATTATCTGACTTTTATTATCATTATTATTATTATTATTACCTAATCTCCCATAGAAAACCTAAAGTGGGAGTTAGTCCTGCTTACTGGGACAATTCCTTCAAGTATGAAAGTTCGTTAAGGTCTTAGAAGTTTTTCTGGTTGGTTGCATTTTAAATCTTTCAAGATAACAGAATCTAACACAGACATTTTACATTTTACAAAGTCATATAGACAAGATGACAAGACAGATACAAAAAAATAAATAAAGCACCCAGTTACAGTCTATAGGAAAGCATGTGTTTACTGGTTTAACAGAGGCACAGAATTAACTGAATACTATCTTAGCCTGTGGGGGAGCCTAAATCAAAACAAAGAAGGTAAGAGCCTCCTGCCCTGCAGATGCCACAGCCAAACAGAGCAGGCAGAATCAATTATTTAGGGGAACAGAGTGTGCAGAAAGAATATCCATACCAGAAAGACTCAAGATGAATTGGGTCACTAGAGGGCCCCATAGTTTTCCTCACAAAGAATTCCAAGTTCAATCAAGGAAGGAGCTTGGAGGATTGGAGCAAAGACAAGGGTAGAAGACTCACCAGACCAGGGATGAGAGTGGGGGAGAAGCGTGGTTGTTGAACTCAAGAGAAATAAATCTCCAGTGGTACCTAATCCATTTCCACTAGTATCAAAGTGTCCAATGGTCTGGTTCCACATCTAATCCCACTTCTGACACCAATTATTGTCAGCAAGGATGGAGCTGGTCTCTAATCTGTGGGTTACTGGAGCTGCACAGAGTAGGCTAGAGACAGGAGAGTCAGGAATCAAACAAAAATTTTATTTCAAAGTAAGAGAAATGGCTTGTAATAAAGGACATATGTGCCAGAGCCCCACCCCTGGTGGGGGGACCCAAGGCAGTGTGGGGGGATCTCAATACTTATACTAGTGGCTATGTGGTGAGCTGTAGCTCTGACAATGAGGAATAACAACAATGATTCATAGCAGGGCTTTCGAGACCAGAATATGGAACATGGGGACTGGTCTGGTGCTTGTCCAAGCTCAGAGAATGTCTGGTACTGGTCAAAGCAATACAATTATTATGTGAAACAATTCTGGTATCTTGCTGTGGCTGAAATCATCCAGAGAGTGAGTGCAAAGGATTGTTGTTACGCCAAGCTCAGGGCATAGCTTGCTTGCTGGGCCTTAGCTCTGGAAAATAAGGTGTCTCTTAATTTTTGACAATTGAATTCCAGGATTTCATCCCAGGTCTTCTGACTCCAAATGTATTGGTCTCCCAAAATACCAAATATTACAAAGGGGCTATGGAGCATCTCCAATTTATATTGTCTCCAAACTGAAATACTGCTTCTTTTTTTCTAGTCTGAAAGATTTTTCCCAATGCTCCTCTCTCAATAAATGTTCATTTTCACCTCAACCCAAAAACTGGCAAGGGGTAGAAAGCCTTCCAGTGCTCCCTGGATAGCTTTGTCTCCTGGCCTCAATTTTCTCAGCCAGGTAGCTGTTGCCATGCCAACCTGAGAGTCAGCAATCCAGAGTCCTATAAAAATTGGTCAGCCAAACTAAAGTAAATTTTCATCACAATACATTTTGACTATGGAAGTTATATCCTTTGGAAGATAAGCAAATAACCCAAGCCCAAGTTCATTCTTGGGAAATGATAGGAAAAAGCAATGAAATAAATACTCCTGAAGATATTCTGCTCCCTAGCCCTCTCTTAGCACTGTGACAACTGCTCATATCCCTCACTCTGAGACCATATAATATGACTTTCTTATATTACAGTTGAGGAACTAAGACTCATTAAGTGAATTTTCCAAGGTCAGACAGGTAGTAATTAGCACACCAATCATCCACAATATACTCATGCATATGGCATATACAAAAAAGAGACAAAGACACTTCAACAACAAGGAAACTAGACATTTGTTTTTGGAGGAACCAGGAAAAGTCTTCTGCAGGAGGTCCTCTTCAGTATGGTGGTATTTTGTTTTGAGTTTTTGTTTTGGGGTGGGTTTTTTTGCACATAGATGGTTTATTTTAAATGTTTTAAGAGTAGAATTATGTCATTATTATAAAAATTACTCATAGAATTAAGTAACAAATTTAAAGTGTTTATGCATCTAAATGCAGAGAACAGGGAACTGTCTACATAGTTTAAAATAAAATGAAATAAAAATGAAATCAAGCTCAAAGATGAAGCCATTTACCTAATTTTAAATGTGAACATGAAGACCTTTGAAATATACACATACCAAGAATGATCCAAATAGGACCACTGATGTAAAATGCTAAAACCACAGCATTTCCAAGGAACCACAAACTGCTTTAATCACAATTGCTTTTCCTGAAATAATTTAAATTATTTTGTCTTAGGAGAACCTTCATTTTAAAGGATAATCTGATTAAGAAGGCTTTGGGGCACTGCAATTTATGACAACAAAAAAGCTAGTTTTCTAATATGTTTTCAATTTTATTTTTTTAAAAAATCTACTCTCCAATGATTGGGATTTGACATACAAAAGAAAAAAAAGTAGGTTTTTGTTTAGACATAACTGTGATTTTATATGTGTATGCATATTTTAACAAGGGATTTTAACAATCCCTTCAAATGTTGTATGACACATATAACTAGAAATTACCTTCCATTGGCACTATGCTCACCTCATCGTGTTTTTTTAAGTCTATCAACAGACATTAAAACAGCACAGTAAGCAAATTCACACAAAACTAAAAACAAAATTAAAAATGAAAACAAAAAACCTAAACTTTTAACATGAAACTTTTGATTGTTACACTGAACATTCTACTTCTAAGCACACAAAAAGGTGGACTGCATTTAAATTTTATTTTGTTTTTTAAAGCTTTACATAGCAGCCTGATATCACATTTATATCACACAAAAATGCTACAGCAGATAAATGAGAAAGGCCAATAAATTTTATACAGAAATCCAAGACTTGTGTTGTCACAAGCCCCATGATAATTTTGGAAAGTAATGTTCAACCCCTAGAACAAGGAATCAACATTTTGGTTACCAGGGTAACACAAGCACTACATGCAGATCTGATACATGAGCCTAAAATGAAGTCCAAAGTAGATGGGCAGGGAGTGGAATTAGTTTTAGCCTCAACAAAAGTGGTTTAAACTACCAAAGAGAGGGAAGATCTTCCCCACCAAAACCCTAAAAGCAACATGTGGGACAATTATTTAAAAGCAGAACCATAATTTACGTAGTACAGCTAGTCATCCTTAGATTGGCAAGTTATACGGTATATTAAAATGGCTTGCAGAAAAACTACAAATACAAGCCATAATAAATGCTAAAAATGTTTCAGTAGACCCAAATATCAACAAATATTTCAAAATGAACACTTTATTCTTCAGATGTATAGCCCCAAATTCACTATATTACATATGTGTGCACATATTCTGTGTTTTAAGTGTGGTTTTGAAGGAAACCAGGGATTCTAAAATGAGAAGGTGAGGAGAAAGGGCATTTCAGAACTAAGGGACAAACAGTACAAAGATTTGGAAATGGGAAATAGAATATCCTGCATGAGGGAAATATGAGATAAGAAAGCCAGAATGGCTAGACCATAGAATATGTAGAGGAGGGGAACATGTAATAAGGTTTGGAAAATAGGTTGGTGCTCTAAATGACAGAGTTCATATTTGATTCCAGAGGTAACAGAGAGCCACTAGAGTTTATTTTGTAAGAGTATGCCACATTGGCATACCCAGAATGGCTGCTAGTACAGGTTCTTTCATCTGCTTTACTAAGGAAAGCAACTTAAAAGGGGTCAAAGATCTTTTTTAATTACATAAAATTTTTTAATTACATAAAATTACATCTTTTTTAATTACAGAGGAAATACAGAGAAGATAAATAGAGACCAACAGACAGGGCTCTACTGCCTGAATCAAAACAATATTGCTATATATACTTCACATTCACCACTGGATTGAGAGAGCCTTTACCTCCAAGGAGTCAGGTGTCTGAACATATGGCTACTCAGAGTCTCAACCAGGGAATCACAAGGTCCTTCACAAGCTCACCTCTCAGAATATATACTCTTTCAGCTAATAGGCTGAGACCCTGACTCAGTGCCTAATTAGAAATTAACAAAAAGTGTGTAAGCCTTCCTACAAGCAAGCATGCTTTTCTTAATGGGTTCCACATGAGGCCTGTTGATGGGCAGGGAAGATCTTATTCCCCATTAACCTTACAAATAGTCAGACTCACACTTAAAAACACACCTTGGCAGGATTGTGTGGAGGATAGATTGGAGTGGGGAGAATTTTGAGTCAGGAAGACCAATTAGAAGACTATTTCAATAACCCAGGCAAGAGGTAAGGTGGGCCTGAACTATAGTGGTAACTTTGTGAGTAGAGAGAAGGGGATGTTATGCAAAAGATGTTGAGGAGAAAAAAATACTAGGATAAGGAAAGTGATTGGAAGTGTGGAGTGAGAGTGAGGAATCACAGAAAATTCTGAAGCTGTGAAATGGGATGACTAATAGGATGGTGGAAGTCTCAATAAGAGTGGGTTTGGGAGAAAAATTGAGGTCTTTTTTGGACATACTGAGCTGGAGATGCCTGTGAGACATCCAGTTTCAAATTTCCTGTATGCCACCACACATGGGTGTTTAAATACACACACACACACACACACACACACACACACACACACACATATACACACATAGGTTAAATATAGGTATATATATATGTATGTCGGTGAATATACACCAATACACTAATATTGGTTAGGAACTAGATTCTAATCTGCTTTGGACTATATTCAGGAGTGTTGTTGTGGATTGCATGCTGCCAACAAGGCACATGTTTGACACCTGCTGAAGGCAATTATTGTTGTATTAGGGTGCTCAGAAGAGAGGCTATGACTGGATTTTAAAGCTGTGAGACAGCTGCCCAGAGATAAGTGAACCCTGATTAAATCCCCATAGAGAAGGTGTAGAAAGAAAGGAGAAAAGGGCAAAGCAAGGTACCTTAAAATACATCCACAATGAGGAGCAATATTGATCCAGCAATGGATTCTAAGAAGAAGCATTCATACAGCTAGGAGGATAATCAAGGGATAATGGTGTCATAAAACATTCAAAGAATATAGAATGTCCAGAAGAGGGTTATTAATAGAGTCAAATGCTTCAGAGTGGTCCACAATGGTGAAGATTGAAAAAATACCATTATAGAGAGCAATTTCATTTGAGTAATAAGATGAGAAGTCAGAGTGCAGAAGGGTTAGAACAGAATGAGAAGAGAGGTATTGAAGGTACCAAGTATCAACAGCTGTTTCATGGATTTTGGATGAGAATTGGAGAAGTAATAGCTTTTGAGGGCAATACAATCTAAGTAATTGACAGTGAGGACAATACACTAGAAAGATGGGAAGGGATGGAATTAAGGCTGCATGATACAGGCACCTCTTCTTCAGAAATTATATTGAAGGCACAGATAGCAAAGGATGATCTCAAAGGGTTATAAGATGAGAAGAAGAGAAGAAAATGGCGGATGGTGAATGGCTTTGAATTTCTTGGTGAAGTATGAGGCAAGTTATATGGCTAATCAAATGGTTGGAGGTGAAGGGTGGTGGAGAGAGATAATGGGAAGCTTGAAGATAGAATAAGGAGTCAGGATTCTAAGCCAGGTACTCTGACTCCGAATCTAACAGCATTTTCCCCCATTGGCATCATGCTGCCTTAACCAAGTAGCTCCTTTAAAACAAAAATTTAAAGCATCCATGTTTATAGTTAAATAGTTTGATGCTATTTGGTTCAGTTTGCTTGAACTAATTAATCTGCCGATGGAATTTAATGAAATTTCAAACAAACAGAAGTTTTAGGATGTATTTACTCAGATCCAGCAATTCACAAAAGCTGTTTACTACTGTTATTTGAGCCAGGGAAAGAAAATCCATCCCAAAGAAATCAAGAATTCTTAAAGTACTGGTGTATTTGTCCCTATAATAAACCAGAAGTCAAGGAAATTCCTTTTGATAGTCCCGCAATTTAGAGACTAAAGGGATTGCATGTCTGTGTCTCTTTCCATCCTAATAAAGCAGAAGAGGATGATTATTCCCATTTTGCAGATGGTGAAGTGGAGAGTCAAATAAAATTATTTTGCCATAGTGCCATGCCTAACAACTAGTTTAGCTGGAACTCAATTTAGGACCTCTGGCTTCTAGTCAAAGGCCATATTCAAAGGAAACTCGTGCCCAAGGTGATTCCTAAAGATTTTTAAAATGTGTTTCAAATAAATTACCATCTCTTGAGCTATTGTTCCCTTTAAGTCTCAGGTTTGTTATGAGTCAGAGAAACTTTAAACCACAGGTTTTTGGGAGCCAGAGAATTACTTTTCTCTCTAGAATGTTCTACTTGTATATAGAATATACAAATTTCAAACACAGCTCTACCTTGAGCCATAGGTTTGCATAAGTTCATGGAATAAAAGAAAGCATTGGATTCTACTGAATCGAAACTGTTTCTTCTCCCCATCCCACTGCCTTTTTTTCTTTCAGATAACATGTGCATAACCAGGCTGGGTTTTGTCTTATTTTCTTTTCTCATCTCATTGCCAGGATACAAGAATGTGCTCCTCTGTGGGGAAACCAGATAAGAAGCCTTCTTGTTCTTCTGTCCAAGTCATCCTTTATGTTACTAGAGCTCCAAGTGAATGTGTGACATGGGGCCACTGGAAGATGAATGCATTGCCTTCAAGTGTTTCTAAGTTTTGAGGGTTTCAGCTCTGTTCATGCATTCACTGAAGCATTGTGCCCAGATCTTCTTCTGAAAATAATCTGCCCAAATTTCCCCAGTACCGTTGAGGGCACTAACATTCTTCTAGCCATTCAGATTCAAAATCTTAGAGTCATTCTTGACTTCTCACTCTCAGTCACTCCATCAATGGCCAAATCTTACTCACCCTATTCTACAAAATCTTTCTTATATATTCCATTTACTCTACCCACATGGCCACCACTCTAGTGCAGGTCCTCATCACCTCTTCACTGGACTATTGCAATAAACACCAACAAGGTCCCTCTGTTTTAAATCTTTCTTCACTCCAATCCATCATCCAAACTACCAGCAAAGTAATTTTCCTTCTGCACAGATCTGACAACGTCATAATCCATCTCAACGATTCCAGTAGCTCCCTATATAAATTCCTCTGTTATTTAAAGCTCTTCACAACCTAGATCTCTCTAACTTTCTCTTCTTCTAACACATTATTCCCCTCTGTGATCTCTATGGTCCAACCCTTCTGGCCTATTTAACATCTCTTACTCTCTCCATCTCTTTTCTCTATTCCTTTGCATTGACTGTCCATCATGTCAGTAATGCATTTCCTACTCACCTCTATCTGTTGGAGTCAATAGTTACGTTCAAAACTCTTCTTAGGCCCCACCTTTTAAATGCAGTCTTTGCCCGATTCCCTCAGCTCCTGGTATCCTCCCTTCCCAAATTACGTAGTATTTATTTGGTTTGTATTCTACATGTTTGTGTATATATACATATACATATATATACATACATATATGTATATATATATACATACATATATGTGTATATATATACAGTTTTCTCTATTAGATCATAAACTATTTAAGGACTGAGGCTTTTTCTCTATATCTCTAGCATATAGCAAAGAGCCTTACAAAGAATAGTTAGACTTTAGAGTAACATCTGATGAAGAGCAGAATTGGGGCAATATAATAACTCTCTTCACACATTTGAAGAGCTATTAAGTGTTATAAAAATCCTACTTCTGTTTGCTCTAAGAGTCAAACTAGGAGAGATGGATAAAAGTTGCAAGGAAATAAATTTTATATTGATATAAGGAAAATATCTCTAGTAATTTAAAATATCCCAAAAGGAATATACCACCTCAGTAGGCAGGCATCTCTTCTCATTGGAAGAATTGTAGCAAAGGTTGGATGAGTACTTGGATAAGTAGACCAAAGTGCTTTTCTTCTAATAAAGATTAGACCAGCTGTGCTCTCGAGGCCTAGTTCATGGAGGGTATACTTCAGCATGACTAGAAATATGAAGCCTGCTCTGGTATCTTAAGTTTTAAAATAGTTGGGGCAGCTAGGTAGAGCAGTAAATAGAGAACTGGCCCTGGAGTCAAGTGGACCTGAGTTCAAATGTGGCCTTAGACACTTGACACTTGCTAGCTATGTGACTTTGGGCAAGTCACTTAACCCTTATTTCCTCACTTCCCCCCTCCAAAAATAAAATAATTTTTGGTACTTTTTGGTTTTATGTGATCTAGATTTCCTTCTGTACTCATACCCTTTTAAACTAAAGAATTATTATAGGCAGAGCTCAAACAGTAGAGTAAAAGCAGGGATTTGCCAGAGCTCTCCCCCAGACTCCTCTAAATACCTGTAAAAAACAAATTACTGTAAACAAATTCTAAAGCAGCAGAGTGGAACAAAAAGACAGAGGGAAACAAATCTCCAGCCCAAGACAATTTGGAAGGTCTACAGAAAAGGTCTGTTGCACCAGGCTGAGAGAGGAGCACAGTCTAGGGTAAGCCACACCAGCACAGTCTGGGCCCAGAATAGACCTGAATCCCTGGCAGCTGCGGTGGTTTCTAGACTTCTCAACCCAAAAATGCCAAAGACAATTTAGAAGGTCAGTAGAAAAGGTCTGTGGGACCTGAGTGAGAGAGTCCAGCCTCAGCCCCAGCACACCAGGAGCAGGCCTTGGGACTGATTGAATCAGCAGCAATGGCAGTAGCAGCAGTGGCAGCAGCACCTGTTTCCAGAGCTCTCAGCCCACAGGTGGTGAGGGGATCAAACAACTGGTCAGAAGGAGATTACAGGGGTCTCTTTGCTGGCACTGAAGCAGCATTCTGCTGCTTTGCCCTTACCTGGATCTGGGTTGTAGTCCTTGGTGTTGGTCCTGGGGCCAGGAGGAGCACTGGCATAGCAGATCTTGTGGTAGCAGTGGAGAAGGATCCCTCCTCACATTCCAGGGCAGAAAAGAGACAAGCCAGGAGAGGAGTAAACACCTCTCCTTAGATTATACCACCTTGGAAGAACTGAAAACTTACAAGTCCTTAGAAGTATCTGTGAAAACAGCGGCACAAAATCCCTGAAGCCTGGGACAGTATAACCTCCATACTGGAAGCAGAGCCCTACCTTAACAAAGAGTTAAAAAGTAATGAAATAGACTGGTAAAATGAGCAAACAATGGAAAAAACTCAGACTATAGAATCTTACCTTGGTGACAAGGAAGATCAAAACGTATACTCAGAAGAAGACAACAAAGTCAAAGTTCCTACGTCCAAAACTTCCAAGAAAAAAATATGAATTGGTCTCAGACCATGGAAGAGCTCAAAAGGGATTTTGAAAATCAAATAAGAGAAATAGAGGAAAAATAGGAAGAGAAATGAGAGTGGTGCAAAAAAAACCATGAAAAATGAGTCAAGAGCTTGGTGAAGGAGTCGCCAAAAAAATACTGAAGAAAATAACATCTTCAAAAATAGACCAAATGGCAAAAGAGGAACAAAAAATCAATGAATAGAGCAATGCTTTAAAAAGTAGAGCTATTTAAATGGAAAAGGAGATCCAAAATATCATTGAAGAAAATAATTCCTTAAAAATTAGAATGGAGCAAGTAGAAGCTAATGATTCAATGAGAAATCAAGAAATTATAAAAAAAAACCCAAAGTGGAAAAAATAGAAGACAACATGAAATATTTCATTAGAAAAACAACTGACATGGAAAATAGATCCAGGAGAAATATTTAAAGATTATTAGACTATTGAAGGCCACGGTCAAAAAAAATCCTATACACCATCTTTCAAGAAATTATCAAGGAAAACTTCCCTGATGTTCCAGAACCAGAGAGTACAATAGAAATTGAAAGAATCCATCAATCACCTCCTAAAAGGGGTCAACAGATGAAAACATCCAGGAATATTACAGCCAAATTCTAGAGCTCCTAGGTCAAGAAGAAAATATTGCAAGCAGCCAGAAAGAAGCAATTCAAATATCATGGAGCCACAGTCAGGATAACACAAGGTTTAGCAACTTTTACATTAATGGATTAGAGGGCTTGGAATATGATATTCTAAAGGTCAAAGGAGCTAGGATTTAAATCAAGAATCACCTACCCAGCAAAACTTGAGTGAAATCCATGAGGGGGAAAAATTGTCCTTCAATGATGGAGAGGAATTTAATGCATTCTTAGGAAAAAAAAACAGAGTTAACTAGAAAATCTGACTTTAAAATGCAAGACTCAAGAGATGCATGGAAAGGTAAACAGGAAAGACAAATCATAAGGGACTTATTAAAATTCAACTCTTTACATTCCTATATGGAAAGATGACATATGTAACTCATGAGACCTTTCTCATTGTTAGGGTAGTTAGAGTGAATATATATGTCTATAGTCTATATGTGACAGAGGACCCAGGGTGAATTGAATATGAAGGGATGATACCTAAAAAATAAAATTAAGGGATGAGAGAGGATTGTACTGGGAGAAGGAGAAAGGGAGAGGTAGAATGGGGTAAATTATCTCACATAAAAGAGGCAAGAAAAAGCTTTTACAGTGGAGGAGAAGGGGGGGGGGGAGGTGAGAGGGAATGAGTGAACCTTACTCTCTTTGGAATTGGCTTAAGGAGGGAATAACATACACACTCAATTGGGTATGGAAATCTATCTTAACCTGCAGGAAAGTAATGGGGAAGGGGATAAGAGGGGGTGGTGATATAAGAGAGGGAAGATTAGGGGATGGGGTAACTGGAAGCAAACACTTTTGAGGAGGGATAGGGTGAAAGGAAACAACATGACTATTATGGAAGTGTTTTGCTTGAATACACATGTACAACCTATATCAAATTGCTTGCCTTCTCAATGAGGATGGGTAGGGAGGGAGGAAGGGCAAGAATTTGGAACTCAAAGTTACAAAAGTGAATGTCAAAAATTGTTTTTACATGTAAAAGGGAAATAAGATACCCAGGCAGTGAGGTATAGAAATCTATCTTACCCGACAGGAAAATACAAGAGGAAGAGGATGAGAGAAGGAGGGGTGATAGAAAAGAGGGCAGAATGGGGGAAGGGGTAATGAAAAGCAAAACACATCTGAGGAAGGACAGGGTGAAAGAAGAGAAAGAATAGAATAAATAGAGGTAGAGGAAATAGGATGGAGGGAAATAGTTAGCAATAGTAGCTGTGAAAAAAATTGAAACAAGCTTCTCTGATGAAAGTCTCATTTCTCTAACATATAGAGAACTGTGCCAAATTTACACAAATAAGAGCCATTCCCTAATTGATAAATGATTAAAAAAAATCAATTTTCAGATGAAGTAATTAAAGCTATCTATAGCCATATGAAAAAATGTTCTACCTCACTATTGATCAGAGAAATGCAAGTTAAAACAATTCTGAGGTACTAACTCATCATACCTATTAGATTATATAATAGGACAGAAAAGGTAAATGACAACTATTGGAGAGGATGTGGGAAAATTGGGATCCTAAAATGCTGCTGGTGTAGTTACAAACTGATCAAACCATTAGCAAATTGGATCTCCACATTTGTGTAACTCCTAAGAGTTTTATCATTGTAAGGGCAGTTAAAAGAGGTCTAGATATGCAGAAGACATGGATGTGAGTTGATTGTGTTAGATGTCAAAAAAATGTGGAGATGAGAAAGAGGGATGCACTGGGAGAATGGAAAAGGGATAAAAAGAATGAGGAAATTACCTCACATAAAAGAGGCACACAAGGAAGAGCTTTTACAATTGAGGGGAAATGGGAGAAGGGCAAAACCTCCTTCTCATTGGAATTGGTACAAAAAGGGAAGAATATGTATAGAAACATACTCAGTTGGGTATAGAAATCTATCTTACCCAACAGAGAAGTCAGAGGGGGAGGGAATAAGAGAAAGGGGTTTTCCTCATAGGATCGCTTTCAAGTGGAGATCAATGGATTTTTTTCTATTTCTACTTTCTCCCCTTGCTCTATTGCTTCAGGACAATTTTCTTTAATTATTTCTTGCATTATTGTATTAAGATATTTTATCATAGCTTACAAGTAGTCCTGATTCTTATGTTTTCTCTTCTTGATCTGTTCTCTAGATCAGTTGTTTTTCTTATAAGATGTTCACTTTCTCTTCTTTTTTCATTCTTTATATTTTGTTTAATTATTTCTTGATCTCTTATAACTTTGCAGGCTTTGACTTGCCCAGTTCTAATTTTCAAGGTGTCATTTTTTTCCTTAAGATTCTGGATCTCCTTTTCTAATTAGTCAACTTTCTTTTCATAATCTTCTTGTTTTTCTTAGATTGTTCCTTTTTCCTCTCAATCTCTCTCATTTGATTTTTAAAGTCTTTTTTAAGGTCTTCTCTAAATTCTTTTTTGAGCAGGTGACCATTTGACATTACTCTTTGGAGTAAAAGAGGTTTTCTTTGCTTCAATATCTTCCTCTGAAGATGAACCCTGTTCTTCTCTATTCCCATAATAACTTTCTATGATTGGGTTCTTTCTCATTTGCCTGTGCATTTTTGTAGTAATATCTTCATTTCTGTAATCACCTCCAGTCCCCAGCATGGAGGATAATGTTTCTTTCCCCAGATCTTCAGTGCTCCCCTCTAGCCTGGAACCAAAGTCAAACCTCCAGCCTCCTGTAAGTGCCCACAGCCAGAGGCATTCTGCCCCACTGCTTCTGCACTCACCGAGCATGTGCTCTTTCCTTCTTTCATGGCTGCTCTCCACAGTACAGCTGGGTCTGGCATTCCTTGTCAGCAGAGGTTCCCTCAATCTTCCCTGGTTGAGAGGCCCAACTCCCCTCATTATCCCAAGGGCAAAAGTTCAGGTGGCTGAAGCTGAGGCAGCCTCCCAAACCAGCTAACCCCAGTTAATTGTTTAAGTGGACCTTAGCACGGAGGTGTTTACCCTTCATAGCAACCAAACCTCGTCCTGGGATTTTTGTTCTGATCTTCTTTGATTATCCAAGGAGGACCCCAGTCATGCCTCTATTTTTAATTTTTACCCACACTTTGTTCACTCTGAGGTGCTATTTTGTCTCTTTTGTGGAGGAAAATCTTGAGAACTTGGAATTTTCTGACCTGCTCCACCATCTTCCCATAATCCTCTCCCTGTCCATTTTGTCTTTGGCAATTGCCAAAATCCTTTTTTTTTCTTTCAGAATTCATCTTCTACCCATAACAATAACTCTCTTCTTACATCATTTTATGGTATGATTTTTAATATTCAGGTTGTGTATCTATTTTTAATGTTTTATGGAACATAGTTTTAGATATGGGCCTAAGCCTAATTTCTGCCAGACTGTTTTCCAGTTTTCCTAGCAATTCTTATAAATATGGAGTTCTTTCTTACATAATTTATGTCTTGGTGTTTATTAGACAGTAAGTTATTGAGTTGTATTATTTCTGATACTCCTTTGTCTAGTCTGTTGTATTGATCTACTTTTCAACTTTTTAAACCAATATTAAATGGTCTTGTTGACTTTAAAATATAGTTTGAGGTCTGCAAATGATGTTTTCCCTTAATTCCTAATTTGTTTCTCATTTTCCTAGATATTCTAGATATTTTGTTTCTCCATATGAACTTTTCTTTTGCAAAATTCTGCAAAGTATTCCTATGGTACTTTGTTTGGAATAGCATTAAAATTGTAAATTAACCATTGGCATGATTCAATCATGAGTACCAAATATTATATCAACTAAGTTTTTTTTTCTTTAAGGAACAGTTTATAATTTAATCTTTACAAATATTGATTGGGTTTACTAGATTGACTCTCAAATATTTTATAATTTTTGATATTATTTTTGATGGTAATTAATTTTTATTATCATCTCTTGGATTTTGTTGTTATTATATACAAATGTTGATTTTTGTGAATCTATTTTATAGTCCCCAACTTGTCTGAAACTATCGCCTCAATTAGTTTCTTTGTTGTTCCCTAATGTTCTAAATAAATCATCATGTTACTAGTGAATAGGAATATCTTAATTTTAATTATTGTTGAAAGAGGCAATTTGGGATTTACTGAGATCATGTTTAAGAGTCTGAATAAAGAGCAATACTCTGGGATGCTGGAAATTAAAGCGTATAAAGCCTTCCTTCTCAAGCCTGTTTATAAGAACTAGTGTCTGCAAGATTCTCCCTCATTAGGATACTCTTCTACTCTCCACTGAGTGTAAGGAAACAATCTCCTTATTGATGCCAGAGAAGTGACTCATTACTGTACATCAATCCCCTAAATTTGGGTGGGGGTGGGGGTGGCTGATGCTATAAATATAACTTGAATGCTATGCCATGCTCTTTTAAATCATCGTCCTCCAAATAGCCCAAGATATTCAATTTCAGACATTAATTTTCATCTCCCCTGTAAGCTAGCTATATAATTTTATTTTAGAAATGAGAAAACTAAGGAATATAGTATAGAAGCAACTTATCCAAAGTTAGCCAGTTAATTACTGACAGATCTAGGACTCCTGACTTCTAATTCAACACACTGTTCATTTCCTCATGCTCCCTGATCACAGTGTCCAGAAGCTGAGTATATGCAAACTTGGATTCATAGAGAACTCTCTTAATTCTAATATAAAACCATTCTATTTAAATCTCAACCCCCAATTCAAACACCAAGACCTCCATGCAAGCAAAGAAAGTGGGGGGGAAAGACTTTGGCTCAATGACCTATCTCATTAAGGTCTGACTCCCATCATAGAGAAAATTTTCTGTCTCCCTTCCAAACTCATAGAACTCAGATATTAGACATTTGAGAGGTGGAGAGGCACATTCTGCCTCAGTTATGGGAGATACCTGGTAGAAAAGAAGGTGGTCCTGAGATAATGGATGCTAAAGTGCTTTAAAAATTATAAATTTTAAGATGAACTTAAGGTATTATCAATATAAGAAATAAAATTAAATTACTCTAAAGAATCCATATGGTACAGCCTCCCTTAGATCATGAACTCCTCCAGGTCAAGAATTTGTCTTTTGCCTCTTTTGCACCACCAGTACTTAGCACAGTGTCAGATGCATAGTATGCACTTAATAAATGCTTCTTGACTGACTGCCTGACTGACTCTGGAGTCAGAGGGCCTGATAGTTATTATCTGTGTAACCTTGGGCAAATCATTTAACTTCTCTAGGCATTAATTTCCCCATTTGTAAAATGAAGAGACTGAACTAAATAGACTCTAAGGTCCCTTTCAGCACTAGATCTATGATCCTCTGAAGAGGAAACCAAGACCCAGAGAAACCAAAGTCTGAATTGGAATTAGAACTCTCAGTAGATGCTTTCCTAAAGAAGGTTAACTTCTCAAGGTAAGGAACCATTTCATTTTTTTGTCTTTGTATCTTCTCTGTCTAGCCCTTAGAAGGTGCTAAATGTTTCTGAATTGCATATTCGATGAATGCTTAGTTAGCTATTGAGACACAATACAGTGAGATTGGTATAGAGAATTTATCACCATCATCTCAAAAAAAAAATCCTGGTCTAGAGAGACAAAGGGAACAGGACTTCAAGATGAATTCTACCTTAGAGAATAGAATAAGAACTTAGCAGCAGAATATGAGCCAAGTGCTATAGGAGTGATGTAAAATGTTAAAAGGTGCACAAGAAAGTTCATTGGACAAATATTCCATGAAAGGACATGGAGATAATTGCACAGGATGAGATGGATACATATGGTTTGATCTGTGCACTGTGCATCAATGGGACTACATATCTATTGAAGTAAAGAAAGGTCCTTCCCTGATCAGAAAGTCTACACCCTATGTTCTAAAGTTCCTCTCAGCTCAGAAGTCTACATTCAATGTTTCAAAGTCATTGCCGGTGTTAATATTGTATGTTCTATATTCCACCTAACATTCTACATTTTCAGTTCTAAAGTCCCTTTCTGCTCTGACAATCTTTATTCTAAGTTCCAAGGTTGCACCCAGCTAGGAAATTCTACATATATTTCCCAAATTCCAAGCTCTGTGCTAGGGGCCCTTTAGTTTCTGATATTTTAAATTCTATGTTTCAAAGTCCTTTCCAGCTCTACCATTCTGTTCTCTAAGGTTCTTCCTAGTTCTAACATCCTATATTCCATGTTGTAAGGACCTTCCCAGTTCTAATGTTAACAGATTCTATTGAAAGTACAGCTAATTTGAGCTCTTTTCTCTGAACTTTTATTGCAATATATTGTCAAAATAGCACATAGTATAAGATTAAAGCTTTTTTATTATTGAGATTGAGATTATATGAGCTATGTCTCACACCTTTTTCTAAATTTCCCTTTCCCAGTTCCAATGTTAACAGATTCTATTGAAAGTACAGCTAATTTGAACTCTTCTCTCTGAACTTTTATCTCAATTTATTGTCCAAATAGCACATGAAACAGGATTAAAGAGGTTTTTTAAAAAAAAATTATTGAGATTGAGATTATATGAGTTATGTCTCACACCTTTTTCTGAATTTCTTTGGTAACCACTAGCATCCACAAATATCGGTTGATTAATAGATCATGAGAATAAAGAATATACCATACTTTATATGGTATCTCAGCAATGGTTCCAAGTCAGAGCCAGAGAGTTCAAATAAACAATCCTCAATTAAATCATCCAGTCACCCCCAGGTAAAAGATATTCTGTAAAGAAGTAAAAAGCAGCCCAGGAAAGTAATAGCTACTAGCAAGGAAATTAAAATCAGTTATCCAGAAGGTTCCCTGGGGGGTCTCAGGAGCTGCTCTGCCAAAGTCCTAACAACCATTTTTATATTCTCCATGCCAAAACAACCCTCAGTTGGCTCCCAAACTAATCTATTTGGGGCAGAGCTAACTCAAATTTCCCCAAGACTGTTTCATTACCTTTTTGTTTATAGTAGTACAGGCCTGCGTTGTGGGGGAAAGGTGGGTTAACTAAAGCCTTCTTGGTTCTATCACAACATGAGGCTTTAAGAGCATCCTAACACTGTCAATGAATCAATCATATCTCTGTCAGTTCATTTTTTTTTACCTAATATAAGTGAAAAGAGCACCCAGGAGGGCTTGTTTGAAATCTCATCCCATTCATTAGCCATGACCTTAGCCAGGTCACTTAAACTACTTGGTCCTCATTTTCTTCATCTTTACAAGGTGGTAGAAGTGCAGACTGGATGATCTTTAATATACTTTTCATCTGTGGTTTTCTGAGTCTATGAAGTGATAGATTTCTTCAGCCAGTTTGTGATATGGTCTGAATCATCTATGAAGGTAATTAAATCTACCAGGTTTTTATAGGGCATTTTTTTCATTTACTAATAACAATAGTAAGACATACAAGGCCCTCTTCATGTGTTATTTAATTTGATGTTCAGACCAACTCTATGAGGTACGTGCTATTTATTCTTATTCCCACTTTATAGATGAGGAAAATGAGGTGAATAGAATTGGCAAGAAAGTTAAGAGGCTTGCTTAGGGTCATTCAGCCAATATGTCTGAGAATGGATTTGAAGTCAGGCTATCTTGATTCAATATCCGCTGTTCAACCCACTGTGCCACCTACTGACTTAACAGACATAGTCTAATTTAACAGATGTAGCTAGGTAGTGCAGTGGATAGAATGCCAAGCCTGGAGTCAAAAAGACTCATTTTCCTGCATTGAAATGTGACCTCAGACACTTACTAGCTGTGTGACCCTATGCAAATCACTTAATTCTGTTTGCCTCAGTTCTTCATCTGTAAAATGAGCTGGAGAAGGAAAAGGCAAACCACTCCAATATCTTGGCCAGGAAAACACCAAATGGGGTCATGAAGAGTCAGATATGATTGAAATGACAGAACAACAACAACAACAATTTAATGAACATGGCCTGAGCTTACAAAGGTCAGTGTCATATATTTTCCATTTCCTTCATGTGGTGATTTCCCTTCTGGCTTTTCAGAATGTTAGCAATATAAGGCAATTAACTTCCATGGGCTTGAGGTACCTCCTAAAACTAACCAGGTAAACCAACAAAATACTATCCTAAAATCTTTATATGACTACTGTAAAAATAATACTCTCTACTAGGCCAATGGAGAATTATTTTTGAGTCTATCAATTGACACAGAATAAAACCTAAAAAGAAGGAAATAGGAATAAATCTATGGTAAACAAATTTGAATCCACTTGATAACAGACTCAAAATATTACATGATGCATTAGCCTCATGAAATAACATCAGGTAAACTAACTGCTTATAACTCCATCCCACTCCACCCATCAAGGGGCAACCAGCACTAGCAAACTCACAAGTTTCTATTTCAAAGTCTAACCAAAGTGTCTCCTGCTTGATGCTGCATGATAACAACTCAGTATGAACTGCCTCTCTCCCTCCCCTTGCATGTATGTACACATACACACAAACGCACACTCATACATGTCCTACAGGAGACAGAAAAGATTGTTAGTCCTATTCAGCAACTCTAAGGAACAAGAGGACTGCAGAGGAGGAGCAGAGAGACAGTAGCACAGAGCATATTATAGGTAAAAGGACTTTTGTACCCAGGGGAAAGGAAATTAAAAACCTACCTGATGCTAATTCTCTTCCCACAGAACTTACTCGAGTCAAGAAACTGGTTGTGGCTCCAAGTCCAATAGCTGGAGAATGCTAACGAAACACAGTCTCAGGGATCTGTCTAGAAGAAAAGGTGCATACCACAACAATGGAAAGGTTATGGACCTAAGAATAAGGGCAAGCTAGTGGGAGTACAAGAAAAATTATGAAAGACAAAAATTTCAAGGGAACAAAAAACTCAGTATAAGCCTAGGTCAAAAGCAAACTAATGATAAGCTTTAAAAAGTCAGTGAACAAGACTTTTAAAAAAATTCTAAGGCCATATATTAAATATTATACTTTGAAGGAAAATTAACCTGAAACCCATAATAAAAATAGTGTGGGGGTTTTTGGGGGGTGGGCTTCCCCTTGCACTCACCAGTCAGCAGCAAAAAATTCCAAGACAGTCCAAAGAGAAATAAAACTTGTAAAAGTTTATAGCTGGATATTAGATAAGAAATCAGAGGTTGCAAGGGAGATTTAATAAAGATAAAACAACATAATGGATAACATAGAACATACAACAGAGAATTTCTCCAAAGGAGCAAAGTCTCTTTAAAAAGAGAATGGTAGATTTGAAAGTCAAAAATATTGAAATGGAATACAAATTTGACAGAAGAGAAGCTAAAGCAATAACTATTGGAGAACAAACTAATTCTATACAAACTAAAACAAATGACCTTGGAGACAAAATGAAGAAAGGTAACTTGAGGATTAGAGGCAACCTAGAAAAAATAAAGATAAGTTTTAAAGCCTAATTACCAGACTTCGAGAAAAATAGATCTAAAAAATCTTCCCAGAATTATTCATTCATCCAATCCAAAGCTTGGCCCTGGTAGGAGGGGAGGGGGAAAAGGACATAAAGAACAAATTTGAAACTCAAAGGTATATGATGATTAAATTCTAGAATTTAGATGCAAAAATAAAATCTCCAAGTAGTCAAGAGACAGTCTTTTTAACTAGGCAGGAAATTCAATTTAAATAACTCAAGATTACTCCATAGTCAAAACTCAGGTTGCAAATTAAAATGTGTCATAAAAATCTGAGCATAATAATCAGTGAAAAGATTCCTTCTTCAACAAAAAATAGTTTGTTAAAAAAAGAGGTGAGAAAATATTTGATCTAAAAACTCTAAAGAAAAGAAACCCAAGAAAAATGAATAAGTGCAATTACCAACAAAAGTCTAAGCAGTGAAATCAATTCTCTCAGACTTCTAGGTTATTCTTAAAAATAAAAAAATAGTTACTAGGTGCAGGTGTATAAGAAAAAAACAAAAATGAGTCATTGAGGGACAAAAAAATGATCTAATAGGATAAAGTATTGGAAGATCAATAGAAGAGAAGCACAAAGAGAAGGGAAGGAAATGGAACTACTCCAGTCTCCCTGAAGGTAAGCAGAGAAAGGAGAGTAATACATTAGCATCTACAAGTGGGAGAGTAAGGTAAGATCTATCCAAGAGAGAAGCTCACAAGAAGATAAGAGTGGGGTTGGAAGGCAGGTGTCACCTCAGAAAGGGAAATGAAAGGAGGAAAGTGAATCTAGAAATAGAATATATTGACTTTAGGCATGATAAGTGATTATGGTAAGGGCTAGGAGTAGAATGCAGAATAGCTCATGACTCTCCTGTTAAAACACAAATATTCTAATGTTCTTTGAAGAAGGAACATGATAAACCCATAATATTTTAGAATTAATTAGTTTCACTCTAAAATGAATGAGTCCATTCTAGGTGAGAGAATGATTGAAACTTGGATCCAAAGATGAGGTACTCACTGGAGAGGGCCAGTTGAAAAGAATGAGAGACTCAAGAAATGCTTGTTCTAGAAGCAACCTTAGGAGGTACATAATATCTGTCTTCAGTTATATAAAGACCTGTCTTAGAACAAAATGAGATTTGTTCAGCCCGGCCCCCAAAAAAATATTTTAGATTGGTATAAGGAAAAACAGCTGGTAGTCCATATTCTGCTTGAAGAATTGCAGGAATGGGGAATTACTGTCTTCCATGGCAGCCCATTTCATTCTGAGGAATTTTAGGAGTTATTGAATGAGTTCCCCATTACTGGAGGTCCTCAAGCAAAAGTTGAACAACCACCTGAAAAGGACAATGTAGAGGAGATTACTATTGGCTTGAGGGTGAGAATAGATTGAGAGGTGGTTACTCTATTGATCTAGATCATCTAGTCTAGTTTATTCACTTTACAAAGTACAAACTGAGGTCTGGTGAGGGTAAGAGACTTGCTTAAAGGCACACAGCTAATTAGTGGAGAAAATTGCCCTAAGTCCCATTTGCTAAATTTCAAAACCACTGTGCTTTCTATATGGTCAGGGGCTGAAAACATATTTCCCCTCCATTACAATTTTGCAGAGAGCCAGTTTTTCTGATGTCTATTTTTTTTCTTTTAAACAAATGTGTCATTTTAATTATCTTATGGAGGAAAAGATCTAAGGATGAGTGAGACTTTTCTTCAGGGGGGAACTAATCAGCTTCCACCCTTAGAAATCATTACCTCGGGGGGCGGAGCCAAGATGGCGGCTGGTAAGCACGGACTAGAGTGAGCTCCGTACCCGAGTCCCTCCAAAAACCTATAAAAATGGCTCTGAACCAATTCTAGAACGGCAGAACCCACAGAACAGCAGAGGGAAGCAGGGCTCCAGCCCAGGACAGCCCGGATGGTCTCTGGGTGAGCTCTATTCCACACGGAGCTGGGAGCTGGGAGCTGGGAGCTGGGAACGGAGTGGAGCAGAGCCCAGCCTGAGCGGCGTGGACGATCCAGACCGGAAGCCGGGCGGAGGGGGCCCTAGCGCCCTGAATACGTGAGCAGTTACCAGACCCCTCGACCCACAAACACCAAAGACTGCGGAGAAGGTTAGTGGGAAAAGCTGCGGGAGTGGAAGGAGTTCCCGGTTCGGCTTCCAGCCCCGGGGGCAGCGGAGGTGGGGCAGTTACAGCTGTTGTTACTTTCGGCTCCAGGCCCACCTGGTGGGGGGAATTAAGTGGCAGATCACAGCAGGGGTGCACAGCCTGCCGAAGATCTGAGCCCAGTCTGGACTGGGGGTCCTTGGGGAAGGAGGAGTGCGGCTCTGACAGAGCTGGCACCTCCCCCCCAAATGTAGAACATAGAACTCTGTAATCTACAAGCAGTCATACCCCACTGAAAAGCTCAAGGGTCAAGTTAGTTGGTTGGGAATATGGCCAGGACGTGAAAACGCGCCCAGATTCAGTCTCAGACTTTGGATTCTTTCTTTGGTGACAAAGAAGACCAAAACATACAGCCTAAAGAAGACAGCAAAGTCATAGAGCCTACAACCAAAGCCTCCAAGAAAAACATGAACTGGCCCCAGACCATAGAAGAACTCAAAAAGGATTTGGAAAAGCAAGTTAGAGAAGTAGAGGAAAAATTGGGAAGAGAAATGAGAAGGATGCGAGAAAACCATCAAAAACAAGTCAATGACTTGCTAAAGGAGACCCAAAAAAATACTGAAAAATACACTGAAGAAAACAACACCTTACAAAATAGACTAACTCAAATGGCAAAAGAGCTCCAAAAAGCCAATGAGGAGAAGAATGCCTTGAAAGGCAGAATTAGCCAAATGGAAAAGGAGGTCCAAAAGACCACTAAAGAAAATACTACTTTAAAAATTAGATTGGAGCAAGTGGAAGCTAGTGACTTTATGAGAAATCAGGATATTATAAAACAGAACCAGAGGAATGAAAAAATGGAAGACAATGTGAAATATCTCCTTGGAAAAACCACTGACCTGGAAAATAGATCCAGGAGAGATCATTTAAAAATTATTGGACTACCTGAAAGCCATGATCAAAAAAAGAGCCTAGATACCATCTTTCAGGAAATTATCAAGGAGAACTGCCCTGATATTCTAGAGCCACAGGGCAAAATAGAAATTGATCGCCTCCTCAAATAGATCCCAAAAAGAAATCTCCTAGGAATATTGTTGCCAAATTTCAGAGCTCCCAGATCAAGGAGAAAATACTGCAAGCAGCCAGAAAGAAACAATTTGAATATTGTGGAAACCCAATCAGAATAACCCAAGACCTGGCAGCTTCTACATTAAGAGATCGAAGGGCGTGGAATGCGATATTCCGGAGGTCAATGGAGCTAGGATTAAAACCTAGAATCACCTACCCAGCAAAACTGAGTATCATGTTCCAAGGAAAAATATGGATTTTCAATAAAATGGAGGACTTTCAAGCTTTCTCAGTGAAAAGACCAGAACTGAATAGAAAATTTGACTTTCAAACACAAGAATCAAGAGAAGCATGAAAAGGTAATCAAGAAACGAAATTGCAAGGGACTTACTAAAGTTGAACTGTTTTGTTTACATTCCTACATGGAACGATGATGAGTATGATTCATGAGACCTCAGTATTAGGGTAGTTGAAGGGAATATGCATATATATATATATGCATATATATATGTTTATGTATATATATATAAGTGAATGTGTATGTATGCATGTATCTATGTGTATATGTATGTATGTGTATGTATGTGTATATATATATATATATGTAAAAGAAAGAGAGCAGACACAGGGTGAGTTGAGGATGAAGGGAAGATAGCTAAAAGAAATAAAATGAAATTAAGGGATGAGAGAGTAACTTACTGAGAGAGGGAGATAGGGAGAGATAGAATGGGGTGGATTATCTCCCATAAAGGTGGCAAGAGGAAGCAGTTCTAGGAGAGGAGGGGAGTGGGCAGGTGAGGGGGGAATGAGTGAACCTTGCTCTCATCAGATTTGGCCTGAGGGGGAATACCATACATACTCAGTTGGGTATCTTACCCCACAGGAAAGAAGAGGGAGGAAGATAAAAAAAAAAAATAAAAGGCAGGGGGATGATGGAGTGGAGGGCAGATGGGGGTGGAGGTAATCAAAACAAACACTTTGGAAAGGGGACAGGGTCAAGGAAGAAAATTCAATAAAGCGGGATGGGTTGGGAAGAAGCAAAATGTAGTTAGCCTTTCACAACATGAATATTGTGGAAGGGTTATACATAATAATACATGTGTGGCCTAGGTTGAATTGCTCAACTTCTTAGGGAGGGTGGGTGGGAAGGGAAGAGGGAAGGGAATTTGGAACTCAAAGTTTTAAAATCAGATGTTCAAAAACAAAAAAACTTTTTGTATGCAACTAAAAAATAAGATACACAGGCAATGGGGCGTAGAAATTTATCTTGCCCTACAAGAAAGGAAGGGAAAAGGGGATGAGAGGGGAGGGGGGTGATAGAGGGGAGGGCTGACTGGGGAACAGGGCAACCAGAATATACGCCATCTTGGAGTGGGGGGGGAGGGCAGAAATGGGGAGAAAATTTGTAATTCAAACTGTTGTGAAAATCAATGCTGAAAACCAAATATGTTAAATAAATAAATTGCATTAAAAAAAAAAAGAAAGAAATCATTACCTCACCATAAATTGGTGCCCACAATGTTAGAACCAAAATGTGACTTTTAATCAGCCTCTCAGATCTACCAGTATTCATACAGATATTTATGCAGAATATTGTCTTTGTGTCTTGTCTTCAGAAAAAAATGTCACCAGCAGGAGCTTTTCAGCAGATTTTCCACCATTATTTCAAAATGCTGGTTTTATTATTTATTCATTTTACTGGACTGGCAAGGCTAGTTATTTCTCATAAAAATTAATTTTTAGAGTTTTATTTTAGAAGTAAAAAGATCCTCACCACGAAGATTTCAATAAGACAGAAACTTATAATACAGTGCCTTGGGAGAATTTGATTTCCTCAAACACTCCATTTCCTTCCTTCCTAGCTGTCTCAACACCACTGTAATAAGATAGCAGCATCACAAAAATTTATTAGATTTTAGAATATAGAATATTCCCTTGGAACTTAGTGTATATTATATTAAAGTTGGAAGGCATCTTAGAATACAGAACATGGAATATTAAATATGAGAGAGACTTTAAACTGTAACAAATAACATGTCAGAGCTTGCCTGGACCTTAAAGATTACCTAACTTAAACCCCTCATTTTAAAGATGGTGAAACTGATGACCAGAGAGGTGACGACTTGCCTAAGGTCACACAGTGAGTTAGAAGTGGTAGGTTCTAAACTCTAAATCAGGCTAACCCAGGTCTTTTGACTTCTAGATCAGTGTTTTTTGCTCCTCACTATAATTATCATTTGTCTTTCATTCTCAAAGAGGACCATGACACCAGGGAGGTGAGGCCATGACATGCAAATGAATTGAAATTAAGTGAGGATGGGCTGTGCAAAGTCAGCAGCCTCACTTTCTCCTCCAAAGCCATCTGGGTCCAGTGGCAAGATATAGAACAGGACAATTGGAGAAGGCCCCGGATACAGTGGAAGACCTTGGCTTTTTGAAGCTAAGGTCTTTAACAAGTCTCAGTTTGGCCGAGTCAATGCCCATTCAATGATTAAGGCTAGGTAAGAAATGAGGCAGAAAACGGCCTCTTATCTAGTCAAAAAAAATCACTATAGTACCTTTCTAACCAACTCCATCCAGATATATGTGTATGTGCATGTGTGTGTGTGCATTGTATTTCTGCTTTGTTTAATTTTTTAAATAGTTGGTTCTTTTCATAAGTACTGTAGTTATCTGGTTGAATTCAGTCATCATCTTACAGGCATTCATATGTAAAAAAGACATTTCACGAATAATTATACCATGCTTTAAAGTCAATCTTTTTTTCTTGATTAATAGAAATGAATATTTTAAAATCATATTTTGATGCCACATTATTTTATGAGGGGACTTGGGGTTCTAAGAGACCACACCAGCAGACTGACAACTCTGGCAAGCCTTACTCCATTGATTATCTCCAATGTATCCTGTATATAATTTGTTTGTAAGTTGAACATTGTCTCCCCCATTAGATTATAAGCTCTTTGAAAGTAGGCACTCCTTTCCTTTTCCTCACATCTCCAGTGCTGAGCACAGTATCTGACATGTAGCAGACACTTAATAAATGTTTCACTGACTACTAAGCCGGAAAGGCTTGAATTCAGCCTTAATGTCTGACTATGTGTCTCTCGTCCAGGAACAATCTACCTTTCAGGAAAGGTTATTACCAGAGAGTAGGCTCCCAGGGAATGATTATGTTATGTCACAGAGTCAATATGTTATAATGTTATAAATCTCAGCTCAATACTTACTATCTATATGACCTAGGGCAAAACATTTAATCTCTGAGTCTCTGTTTCTTTATCTATAAAGTGGGAATGACAAAACCTGTGCTACAATTAAACAATCAAGTAAGTCATGGAGGGAGCTTCAATTGGCCTTGTTAGAGGAAGTATTTGTGGTGTTGAAACAATGGGAGAGAATATTGAAATAAGTCACTTAGCCACAGGTATCAGGGCTATATGAATATTTCATTTATTCAATCAAAAATATTTGTTTAAATGCCTACTGAGTTTTAGGCACTGTTCCAGGTTCTGGGGGCAACAAATACAAAGAATGAAACAAATGCCATTCTCAAAGGGTTTACATTCTAACAGGGGAGATAACAAGCACATATATAATTATATACAAAATAAATATAAGGTGAATAAATATAAAATAGTTAAATACAAGGAAGTTGAGGAGGGAGTACAATAGCAGTTGTCAGGAAAAGCTTCATGTAGAAGGTGCTGTTTCAGCTCTGTCTTAGAAAAAGAAAAGGGATTCTAAGAGGCAGAGATGTGGAGGGAAAGCATTCCAGGCATGGAAGATAGCCTGTGCTTGGAGATAGGAGACACAGTGTCAGGTATGTATGGGACAGAAAGACCTCTATTTGACTAGATTGTGGATTATCGGGGCTGGGGAGAGACACACAATGAATCAGGAAAGAGACTGGGGAAGCATGGGAAGGGTTTTAAAAGTTAGGTTCTAGAGGCAAGAGGAAGCCACTGGAGTTAAGTAGAAGAGTGAAATGGTCAAATCTGTGCTTAAGGAAAATCACTTGAATGCAATATGGTAGATGATTTGAATGGAGAGAGACTCAAGACAGGAGGACCAATTAAGAGGCCATTGAAATCATCTAGGTCAGAGGAAATGAGTAATTGAACTAATATTTTCACTGTGAAGTGAAAAGGAGTTGGATGAAAAGGGTGTTGTAGTGGTAGAAACAGCAAGTTTGGGCAACTAATTGGATATATGAAGTGACAGAAAGTGAGAATTCAATGATGGTGCCATGGTTATGAAACTGGGGAAATGGTGGTAGCTTCAACAGAAGTGGGGGAGTTGGGAAGAGAAGTAGGTTTGGTTGGAGAGAGAAAGAGTTCTGTTTTGTACATATTAACTTTGAGATGTCTCTAATATTTATAGATGGGAATCATTGACGTAGAGATGATAGATAAACACATTGGAAATGAATGAGGTCACTAAGACAAAAGGTTAAAAAAAAATTAAAAGTAGGAGGCCTAGTTCAGAGCCTTAAGGAATAGCCATAGTTAGAGATGTGATCTTTTTGAAGAGCCAGCAAAGGAGACTGAGGAGAGTTTAGGAAGGTAAGACAAAAACCAGGAGAGAAAAATGTCACAAAAGCCAAGAAAAGAGAATATATGGGAGTTGGGGATCAACAGGGTCAAGTGCAGCAGATACGCCAAGAAGGGTAAGGCCTGAAAAAAATACCTTCAGATATAACACTTAAGAAATAATTCTTAACTTTGTAACCAACAGTTTCAGTCTAATGGTGAGGTCAGAAGCCAGGTTGCAAAGAGATCAGGGGAGATGGAGAGGAGAAAAAACAGAAGCATCTAGAGTAAATGATGTTTTTCCCCTAGTAATTTGGCTGAGGAAAGGAGGGGAGATTTAGGATGATATTTTGAGGGGATGGTATGGTTAAGTAAAGACTTTTTTTAAGGATGAGGAGACATGTGCATGTTTGAAAGCAGTAAGAAAGAAACTAGTAAATAGAAAGAAGTTGAATGCCATAGAGCTGGGAGATAATTAATGTTCCATTCTGCCAGAGAAATAAGAGGGAATGTACTCAAGGGCACATGTAAAGGAGTTGGCCTGGGCAAGAAGAAGGGTCACTTAAGTATGTCCATCAATCAGTGAATATTTATTAATCACCTAGCATGTGCTAGACACTGGGCTGAGTAGTGAGGACAGAAAAAGAGGAAAAATACAACCCTTGCTCTCAAGGAGTTTACAATAAAATGGAGACATCATTGTCAGAAAATGAAGGAAAGCAGGAGAGAGTGAGGGTTGATGTGAAGAAGATGAAGTGTAGGGGGGGAAAGAGAACTGGGTGTAAATGGTCTCAATTTTCTTAATAAAGTCAGAAGTAATGTCCTTAGTTGAGAGGTGGAAAAAGGATAGGCTGCGAAGAGAAGAGAAGTTTTGGAAAGTATTTTAGGGTATAAGATAAGGAGTCTATTAAGTAAGAATACAAGGGTATAGCCAAGATGGGGAGGTACAGGCAACAACCTATCTGAACTCTCCCAACTTTCCCCTCCAAACAACTTTCCCTTTTAAACAATACCTCAAATCAAATCTTGGAGTGGCAGAACAAATAAAATGTCTGGGTGACACATTTTTCAAGCCTAAGACATTTTAGGAAGTCCACAATAAGAGAAGTGATCATTTTCTCTTGTATTAGTAACTAATCATTTAATTAGGACCAAGGTTTTTCCCCTTTTCTACTGCCTCATCCATAAACCAACCCAGTGTTGGAAATCATGGCAAAGATTTACCCAACCAGGCTGACAGAATTGGAGAATTCTCGTTGAATTTACTCAGAGAGGTCTGGAAAAATGTGGATTCACCCTTTAGTCAGACAGGTGATACGGAAATTCCTAAGTCTCTTTGACCAAGACTTGGATGGCCCAAGTCACATACCCCCAAGATCCTCATTGGAGTATAGGCTACCCCCTTATTGTAATGTTCATTTTCTCATTAACCCATTAGAGTTGATTGCCATCCTCAGGAACACCTGATCTTTCAAGGGTTTATAAAGTGGGAGTCCATTGCCGTGAAGGATCTTTGGCATTCCAGAGTGCCACTGATCTCTTTTTATTACTAACATGCTAATCTTATTAATGAAATGATTAAATTACCAAGAAATTATGTCTCTTGAACTTTTTAAACCTCACAGCAGAAGAGCTCTGTATTACCAGTATGGGGAATGGCCCAAAGTGCTGCAACAGCACAAGCAATGGTCCTTGGACGATGTAGAGACAGAAGGGACAGCAGCAGCAGCTTCAAGAGCTCTCAGTCCATAGACAGTAAGGAGGGTTGAATAATTAGTCAGTAAGAGATTACAACCCATTGCAGGCATTGGGTGCAGTCAGTACTGATTGGCAACTCTATTACCCATAAGCAAACCTGGGTGGCAGTTCCAAGGCAAAAGGGAGCTTCCTGAAGAGATATAATTTTTTAAAAAAGAAAGACCACAAAGATTGACTTGTTGCTGGGAGGTTACAGTGGAAGGTAGATAATATGAATTTATAATTTATCCAGTTATCATAGTTGTGTTAATTCCTCCAATTCAGTTCAGCAGCATGAGTAGTGAGAGCAGAAGGCACAAAATGGGAGTAATTTAGGGATGGGGTTTGGCAAGGGACAAACTCCAACGAATGAACTTCCAGGAAAAAGGAAACAAGGCATTCAAGAGTAGAGAACAGCATAGAGTTGAACTGGCTAACTATATGAACAGCATGAGTGAAGTTTGAACAGGGGTAGTAGGATTGTTCTGAAGGATTGGGAGATTGTAAGGCAAGGGATAAGGCATAGAGTGATGGGAAGGTTTCATAAGATAGAAGAACATAAGAGTTTTAAATTAGAGAAACGGAGTGCTTGTGGGTAATGGTGAGATCTAAAATGTGACCATCCCTATGTATAGCTTAGGGAGAAGTAGGTCAGAGGATTTAAGGAGACTGAAGAAGTGCTAGTGTATAGAATTTGAGAGACAATCAAAATTGTTGTTGAAGTCCTTTGGTATAATGACAAATATTGGGGAGTAGAAGAAGGCATTCCATGTGCAACTAAAAATCTATTCATGACTTGATTATTTAGTTATCAATTTTCCTAGAATTGATGGAATCTCTAGCACTATCAGAGCCTACTATCATAGCAACCATTTTCTTTCCAGATTTAAATGATGTGTAAGAAATTCTGTATTTAGCCAGTTTTCTGTGCCAGTGGAGGAGGTCAACAGTACAAATAAATCAAAACAGCAGATAATGCAAAAACTGTTTACATTTGGCTTTAGAAGAGATTTTGTACTGTAAATGTGGGTGGATATGATGTTGTGCAATTTGCATATATTCAGATCAGGTTTTCAGCTGGAAGGGAACTTACAGACCATCAAGTCCAGGCCCTTTATTTTACAGAGAAGGAAACTAAAACTCAGAGAGGAGCAATAATTTGCCTAGAGTCACACATCTGGTCATTTATTGGTGGAGGAGTTATTCAAGTTTTAATGTTCCCAACAATCTCTGCTTTATTTTTTAATTTCTTATTGCCTGCTTGCTAAATAGTGGGGGGCGGGGGGCTAGAGGGTTTGAACAGGATTTTTTTAAGCCTATGGAAATTAATGTCCACAGTTCGAGGATTCAGTTAGATATGCAAAAAGACTTGATCTGCTTCCTTTTCACTAGTTATGGGAAAAAGGAACTTAAGTCTCAGAGAATTGGACATAATTCCTAATTAAAGAAATGGTCTTGAGAACAGAAGGGTAAAAAACATTATCCTTCACTAATATGTTCATGAGCCAGAGTAATTGCTAAGCCGTAATATGTATTCTTACACCTACAAGGAAGAAATTTTATTGGTGTTTAAAGCATTTAAAAATAAGCCTATATTCTTGTCATTCCTTAGTCACACCCTGACCTCTCATATGACAGACCAGATTCAATCTCAGGGCCTTCTCTTTAATAATAATCCCCATGGTTCATGACACCATCCAAGGTCTTCTTTGGAAACACCAAAATTTTCCTTATAGAAGCTTTTATCTGTGACCAAAAGATGGTAAAAGAGGCACAATTCACTGAAAAAAGAAATCCTTAAAGAAGAGACAAGGTCAAATGAAAAAGGGAGTACAACAATATACAGAAAAAAGGAAGTCCTTGAAAAGTGGAATTAGTTAAATGGAAAAGGAGGTACAAAATCATACAGAAGAAAAGAAGTTCTTAAAAAGCAGAACTGGTCAAAAGGAAAAGGAAGTACAAAAATATAAAGGTGAAAAGAGGTCCTTAAAAGCACAATTGATAAAATGGAAAAAGAAATACAAAAGCTCATTGAAAAAAAAAATCCTTAAAAAAATAGAATTGTCCAAGTGGAAGTGTGACATTTAAAAAGTTCAAGAGCCTTAGTTTCTGAGTAATTTAATCATTTTCTTACTAAGGCGAGGAGGTTATTAATAAAAGGATGGTCATTTGGCTGTCTCTCTTAGACTAAAGACAGTCGTGGGGTAGGCTCACAGTTCATATACCCTAAAAAGAGCAATGAGGGGCTGAGAGTGACATCATGTCAAAAATATCAGACCACCTGCAGCCCTGGACTATCTAAACAAAAGAATCTGTCTCCATCCAAGCTCGAGTAGAACACAATGGGTTTCCCCACCTTAGATTAAATTCCTTGTAAGGTTGAGTAGAATTTGACCAAGATCAAGGAGAGGTAATTCAATCTCATTATCAGTAATGTCCTTCTAAAGACTGAACTTTTTTAAAATCAGGAATTTGGAAAAAGGGGGAACTTCTGAATCCAAGATATCAGTTGAAAACAGAGAGACACACACAGAAATAAAATAATGGGGTCTAACAGAATTTATTATACTTCAGCTGAAGTTAAAAAGGCAGGAATAGCAATCATATCAGACAAAGCACAAACAGAAATATACCCAAAGAGCATGGAAAGTATATTTTGTTAAAATGAACCATAAACAATGAAATAACATTAATACTAAACATATATGCACTAAATGGCATAGCATCAAAATTTCTAAAGGAAAAGTCAAATGAATTAAAACCAGTAAAAACTATACCAGTGGGGGACATTTTTTCAGGTGCAAATGGTACCTTTACAAAAATTGACCTTGTCGTAAGGTATAAATCCTCAAAAACAAATGCAGAAAAGCAGAAATATTAAATTCACCTTTTTTAGTCCATAATACAATAAAAATTACATTCAATAGAGAGCTATGGAAATACAAAACTAATTGGAAACTAAATCTAATCCTAAAGAAGGAGTGGATCAAAGAGCAAATCATAGAAAAAAATCAATAATTTCATTAAAGAAAATGACAACAAAGAGACAACATGCCAAAATTTGTGGGATGCACCAAATCAGTACATAGAGGAAAATCTATACCTCTAAATGCTTGTGTCACTAAAATAGAGAAAGAGCAGATCAATTAATTGACTGTGCAACTAAAAAAAAACTAGAAAAAGAACAAATTAAAATTCCACAACAGAACATCAAACTGGAAATCCTGAAAACTAAAAGAGAGATTAATAAAACTGAAAGTTAAAAAATGAATTAATAAATAAAATAGGAACCAGTTTTATGAAGAAAAATAAGGTAGAAAATTGTTATGTCAATTTAGTCACGACTCCATTCACAATGATACTAGAGTGCTTTGCCATTTCCTCCTCCAGAACATTTTACAGATGAGGAAACTGAGACAAAAAGGGTTAAATTACTTGCCCAAGGTCGTACAACTAGTAAGTGTCTGAGGCCAGATTTGAGTTCAGGAAGATGACTCTTCCTATCTCTGGGCCTAGCACTCTTTAGGGCCTGGAGTCAGGAAAACCTGAGTTCAAATCCAGCCTCCAGAAGGAGGGTATATTGATGTAGAAAGGGGATTTAGAGGGTAGATGTGAAATGATCTCATTGAGAACATGACTGATCAGATAAACATGGTAACTCAATCTTTCAGCCAGAAGAAATGTTACAGGAGAATGGGAGAGATAGCAAAAGGAAGGGATTGAAGCTGGTGAAACAAAAAAACAGAGGCTCCCCACACAACAAGAGATACTGACAAACATTCCCATGGGGGAATGTGTGTGCTGGTGGTAAGACTTGGAGGCAATAAGAAGGGCTTAACTGGGGTATTTAGTGCATAAAGATCAAGAAGAGACGATTAATGAACTGAATATGCATTTTAACAATGTTAAAATCCCAACAAATAAACAATCCCAAGATAATAATTATAGAAATGTTGGCTTTTTGTAATCACTGTTTACCTTTCTGGATGTTCTGCAACCATTTCTTTAATGATCTATTTTAGAAATGTCCTAAGAATCAAAGACATGAAAATTACATTATACTTAAAAGAACATATTTATCAGCACCACATGGCAAGTTCACAAGCCTATAGTTTAACAATCTCTTCTCTTCTCTTTCTTTAAAATAGGGATATCATTTGCCCATCTCCAATTCATGTGGTACACCTGTCATTTACCATGTTCCTCAAATATTGAGTGCTACAGTAATCATATCTGCCCATTCTTTAAGTTTCTAAAGGTGTATGCACATGGAATAGGTGGCTTGAACTCATTAAGGGCAACTAGGTGCTCTCTTATTTGCCCCTTACTTAACTCTCTGTTAGTCATTTTTGCCCTGTCATTTTCTAATACTGAGGTAATTTTCCTTGGGAATGAGGGGGAACAGAATCAAATAAGAATTGAGTAGCCTTTCTTTCTCTCTTTTGACAGTTGTCATTTTCTCAGCTACCCCCAGCAAAGGTACTATGTCTTTTATCCTCCTGCTTCTCCCAATGTAGCTAAAATATCTTTTTGTGTTATACTTAATTTCTTCTCTGGCCTGAAATTATTATGAGTTTTAGCATTCTTGACATAATTTTACAGGACTATACCACATTCTTATATTCATCCTCTCTTATCTGGGCTTGCTTCTATCTTCCATATATTTCTTTTTTAAAAAATCAAGGTGATTCATATGTTCCCTATGGATCTGTGAGTCTCTTCTGACAAATACCATTTTTCTTCCCCATTAGATCAATTCCCTTTGTGTCTTCAGAATGTCATCCTTGAGCAGCTCTCATCACCCCTGAGCCAACTTCCTATGAAGCACTTTAGTTCATGGGATCCTATCTATTTTCAAATACTCTGAATTCTGTCTTCCTATGATCTAAGGTAGTCTGGCTATACCTGCACTATCTTTCCTTTTCAACCTCTAGGAAGGAGTGGCCATTTCTCTCAATGATAATTTTTAACTTAACTTGAACCCCAGCAACTAGATCCTCTCTATTAACAATAATAAGATACAGAATAGAATTTCCCCTTGTCAACTCCTCTACCTTTTGAAAGATGAAATTATTACTAAGTCAAGAAAATATCAGCTGCTCAGTTGAGAAAAAGTAAAACAAAACATCTCTATATAAATCATTCACATTAGGGAATAGGTAAAATATAGGAAGAATAGCATCCCAGATGTCCAGAAACTGACAGGAGACAACATCCAAGAGGAAGCCAGCAATAAAACCCACGACTCAAATATCTGTGCCCAATTTCACAAGCTGTGGTGCAAGAAGCAAGGTAAACTACAGATCCTAAAAAAGGAGATAAATTTGAGATTATAGAGATCACAGAGGTGACAAGTCATGGGACCCATGGCAGAAATGGGTTTCTGGAAGTATATAACTAATTCAAAAATAGGGAGATAGGTAAAAGAGATAGAGGAGAAGAATGACATCAATGATTATAAACATATACTCACATGAGAAAATCTGAGTTCCACAATATTAGTGGGAAGCATTTTGGTAAATATCAACAGAATGGGAAAAAGTAGAAGTGACATTGTCATCAGAGAATAACACAAATGCCTAGACAGAAAGAAGAAGCAGGGAGTTTTGGAAACAGATGATAAACCTGGCACAGAGGCATATTATGGTAGCCATGAAAGCCTTCAATTATCCAGACATCTGCTGGAACTCTCCCTCTGCCAAAAAAAAATTCTTAGTTTGTCTCAAAAATGATTTCATTTTCAAAAAAGTAGAAGTGCCAACTAGAAAAACTGCAATTCCAGGCCTGATTCTCACCAATGAATTCATCAATCAATGAACATTTATTGAGCACCTACTTATGTGCAAGGAAGTATGTTAGGTGCTAGGGATACAAATGTTAGCAAGGAGAAACTGTTTGGGGGTAGAGAAAAGCTGAGGGTCTTGTGAGAAAATGAACACTGCATCTAAGAATTTATGAAACAGTACAAGAAGGAAGCTCAAGCACATAGATTGGTACATATAGATTTTCGGGAAAGCAGATTTCAAAACATTTCAGAGAAAGGATGGATAGGATCTCATGGACTAAAATTCTAGAAGGAAGTTAGCTCAAAAGGTCTATGAAACCATCAAAAACAAAATTCTGAGGATGAAAAGAGAAATTATTTCCACAGAGAAGAGGGAAATGGATGCTAATTGATATGAAAGAAAGAGAAGAGAAAAGTAAAATCAGATAATGCATAATTAATACAAAAGTTGACATAGATCCCAGGACAGGGGTTTTTAATATATGTTGGGTCATGGACCCTTTTGGAAGTCTGGTGTGACCTATAGACACCTTCTAAATATAAAACAAATTAAAGCAAATGCTAAATCTCAGTTAGATATGAATAAAAACAAAAACCTACTCAATTTTTAATTTGCTTCTTTCTTTATTCTCTACTAAGGAAAATGAATGCTGAACTGAAAAGAACAGATTGAAAATGACTAATAGGGAGATGAAACCCACATATGAGCATTGAGAATAGTAAGAGAACACCTGGAAGCCCAGGATAAGTTCAAATCACCAGGCCCAGCCAATCATTATCCCAAGGCAATGAAAGATGTGGTTGCTGAACCACTGTCAAGGATCTGTGAAAGATCTAGGAGAATGGGAGAAGTGCCAGAGAACTTGAGAAGGGCAATCATCTCAGTCATCAGAAAAAAGTAAGAAAAGGAATGAGCAGATTATAAGCCAGTGACTCCAATTGTTGGCAAATTCTATTACATGGTACTAAAGGGATAGTTTAATGACCATCTAGAACAGGAGTTCTTAACTTGGAATCCACAGCTCTAAATATCTTTTCAACTTTTTGATAGTTGTATTTCAATCTTATTGGTTTCCTTTGTTATCTTGTGTATTTTATTTTGTGCACTTAAAAACATTAGTCTGAGAAAGAGTCCATAGATTTCATCAGATTGCCAAAGGAGTTCATGACTAAAAAAAAGTTAGAAGCCTAAATTTGGAAAAAAAAAAAGAAGTTGCCATCACAAAGAGCTAGCATGGCTTATTAAAAACAAATGATATCAGGCTCACCTCATCTCTTATCTGACTAGCAGATCAGGTAAATGCTGTAGATATGGATTGTCTAGATTCTAGAAAAGCATTTGACAAAATTTTTCACACTAGGCTTATAGACAATAAGATAAGAGTATGGTCTAGAGTAGATAACAGTATGGTTGAGTTGATTCAGAACTGATGGGAAGACCAGACCCAAATAATTGACATAAATTGTTTAATGTCAACTTGGAATGAGGCACATAATGCCCCAGAGACCTGTGCTTCACCTTGTGCAACTCACATTTTCATTTATGCTTTGGACACAGGAAGAGATGGAACATTTACCAAATTTGCAAGTGATGTAAAACTAGAAGGGATGAGTATTGCTTTCAACGACAGTCCAGATCCAAAAATATCTTGGGCAAGGTAGAATAATGGGCTGGATTTAATAACATAAATTTAATAAGAGATAGGAGTAAATGTGAAATCCTACACTTGGGTTACAAAAATACCTTTCTGAATGCAAGATGGCTAAATGACTGCTCGTCTGAGAAGGATCTGAGGGTTTTAATGAGCTAAAAACAACAGGAATGGACACTGAGATGTGGAAGTCAAACAGGATGAAATTTTAGGGTGCAATGGGACAGTATATGTAAAGTGATTTGCAAACTTTAAGGGATTATTTAAATGTTTGCTGTCATCCTCACCCTCATCATCATTATCATCTTTATAACCGCAGAGAAAACTTCATTTGGTTATATCAAAATTGATATAATTTCTCAACATCATCTTAATCATCATTATCAGCATATAATATTAATATATCAGGGGGGCGGAGCCAAGATGGCGGCTGGAAAGCAGGGACCAGCGAGAGCTCCCTGCCGAGTCCCTCCAAAAACCTATAAAAAAATGGCTCTGAACCAATTCTAGAACTGCAGAACCCACAAACAGCAGAGGGAAGCAGGGCTCCAGCCCAGGACAGCCTGGATGGTCTCTGGGTGAGGTCTACCCACATGGAGCTGGGAGGGGAGCAGAGCAGAGCCCAGTGTGAGCAGCGAGGACCAACCAGATCAGGAGCCGTGCGGAGCAGGCCCTAGCGCCCTGAATCAGTGAGCTGCAGCAGTTACCAGACTTCTCAACCCACAAACACCAAAGACAGCGGAGAAGGTTAGTGGAAAAAGCTGCAGGAGTGGAAGGAGTTCACGGTTCAGCTTCCAGCCCCGGGGGCAGCGGAGGTGGGGCAGCTACAGCTGTTGTTGCTTCCGGCCCCAGGCCCACCTGGTGGGAGGAATTAAGAGGCGGATCAGAGCAGGAGTGCACAGCCTGCTGAAGATCTAAGCCCAGTCCGGGTTGGGGGTTCTTGGGGAAGGAGTAGTGCTGGTGTGGCAGAGCTGGTGCATCCCCCCCAAGCTTGGAACATAGTTCTCTTAACTCTGCAAGCAGTCATGCCCCACTGAAAAACTCAAGGGTCAAGTTAGTTGGTTGGGAATATGGCCAGGCAGCGAAAACACACCCAGATTCAGTCTCAGACTTTGGATTCTTTATTTGGTGACAAAGAAGACCAAAACATACAGCCTAAAGAAGACAACAAAGTCATAGAGCCTACACCAGAAACCTCCAAGAAAAACATGAACTGGTCCCAGGCCATGGAAGAGCTCAAAAAGGAGTTGGAAAAGCAAGTTAGAGAAGTAGAGGAAAAATTGGGAAGAGAAATGAGAAGGATGTGAGAAAACCATGAAAAGCAAGTCATTGACTTGCTAAAGGAGAACCAAAAAAATACTGAAAAATATACTGAAGAAAACAACACCTTAAAAAGTAGACAAACTCAAATGGCAAAAGAGCTCCAAAAAGCCAATGAGGAGAAGAATGCCTTGAAAGGCAGAATTAGCCAAATGGAAAAGGAGGTCCAAAAGACCACTGAAGAAAATACTACTTTAAAAATTAGATTGGAGCAAGTGGAAGCTAGTGATTTTATGAGAAATCAAGATATTATAAAACAGAACTAAAGGAATGAAAAAATGGAAGACAATGTGAAGTATCTCATTGAAAAAACCAGGAAAATAGATCCAGGAGAGATAATTTAAAAATTATTGGACTACCTGAAAGCCATGATCAAAAAAAGAGCCTAGATATCATCTTTCAAGAAATTATCAAGGAGAACTGCCCTGATATTCTAGAGCCACAGGGCAAAATAGAAATTGGAAGAATCCATTGATCACCTCCTCAAATAGATCCCAAAAAGAAATCTCCTAGGAATATTGTTGCCAAATTCCAGAGCTCCCAGATCAAGGAGAAAATACTGCAAGCAGCCAGAAAGAAACAATTTGAGTATTGTGGAAACCCAATCAGAATAACCAAAGATCTGGCAGCTTCTACATTAAGAGATCGAAGGGCGTGGAATGCGATATTCTGGAAGTCAATGGAGCTAGGATTAAAACCTAGAATCACCTACCCCGCAAAACTGAGTATCATGCTCCAAGGCAAAATAGGGATTTTCAATAAAATAGAGGACTTTCAAGCTTTCTCAGTGAAAAGACCAGAACTGAATAGAAAATTTGACTTTCAAACACAAGAATCAAGAGAAGCATGAAAAGGTAATCAAGAAACAGAAATTGCAAGGGACTTACTAAAGTTGAACTGTTTTGTTTACATTCCTACATGGAAAGATGACATGTATGATTCATGAGACCTCAGTATTAGGGTAGCTGAAGGGAATATGCATATATATATATATATATATATATATATATATATATATATATATGTTTATGTATATATACAAAAATATTAATATATCAGATGATATTCCTATTTCAATGAATTCATTGTTTGTGGATTACAGCTGTAGGCAGCTCATAGATGGACTATCAGAGCCATAAGAAGTTCTAGAGTCAATGACAAGTTAAGGGGAGACCGTAAGAAGTCTTCTGGCTTTGGCTCATGCCAGACCTGACTGACATTTTTTAATAAATGAGTTTTGTGTGAAACACTCACAACTTTTTGCATGCAGTCCCACCAGAGAAGGGGTGATCCAGCCTCCATGAACTCTAGTCTGTTCCTAAAATTATAGCCAGTTTGTGAACTATTAATTCCAATCAAGGATTATGCAAGAAGGGTTTCCAATCAATGATTATGCATTTAGAACTCCACCCAGGTGGGTGTGGGTCTTTGCCTGGCGGAAAACTCTGTTAAAATGTGTGTCAGATATTAGAGGGGGGATATGACTCCCAGCTGACTGAGAGACTTCTGCTAGAAAAAAAAGAAGAGGGTAGGTAGGCCTTTATACTTTAAAAAAAAAAATTTAAGCTTCAGCTGAAGGTTTTATGATAGCTCAATTTGTAGCCTTTCTCCTAGCACTACACTGCCAAAAACTGATGAAAGTTTAGTTTTTAAGGGAAAAATGTTACATCCTGGTATTTAAAAGTAAGTAATAGAACAAATAGTTGAATGTACATGGGCAGAAAATAGCCGAGGTTGGTTTATCTGTCTTTTCTTCCCCCTCAAGGATTAGTTTCTCTATCAAGTTCAATTCCCTATGTGCCCTGGTCCCAATAAGGTCCAGGAAAGGCGCTGATGCTTGCCATGCTCAGTTGAATTTTCCCTACTTACCTTAAGAATTGAAAAAACTGTTAATGCCGCCTCCAAAACAAAAACTTGTTTTTTGTATATACTTTCATATGTATATGTTGTCTCCTCTGACAGAATGTAAGATCCTTGAGGGCAGGGAGTGTTTCAATTTTCTGTCTGTGTTCATACTGCCTAATGGTACATAGTTTGCATACAATAAACACTTGTTGATTAATTGATTGACTGGTAATTAATCGTGGAACTCCTAACCTTGGAACAAACTTCTCACCAGAACCTGTGAGCCAAGTCTTACCATTCAAATATGATGGGCTTTTCTAAGGATTACCATGGGGTCCAACTGGACTGTTGTCTTTTTCCATATGATAATGGCAGGGAATACCCAAGGAAAATGTAGCAGCCCTAATAGAAGATCTACTATTTTAAAAATGATTGGAATTTAATTTAAACTCTCACCTCCAAAAGTTTTGTATTTATTGCAGAAATGGGTTATACATATTTGGAATGTGTTTACATATTTTGAATGGGTTTTATTATTCATGCCTTCTCAATGGGTGGAGGAGGAGTGAGGAAAGAGAGAATCTGAAGCAAAATAAAGTGAATTTGAATTTTTAAAAATTTTAATTTTAAAATTTGAATTTTTGAAATTTTAAATTTGAAAAATTTGAATTTTAAAAAATAAACATAAGGTTAGATCGGAGGGGTGGGCGGGAATGCTTGTTGATTCATTATCATTGTCCATCAGCTGGGCCCAGTCCTGTAGCATTCTTTCAGGAGACGTGATCCCTTATTCAGCCTTCCTCTGTCCAGACTACCTCTGGTCCTTGCAGTGAGGTAGAAAGGAATAGAAGAACCAGGCCTTGTCCTGCTGAAGTGACTGCTTCCATCAACCTAACTCTTCACAGCTGCTGCCATTCCTGGTTCCTAATGCAACAGTCCCATAATGATTGGTTCATTGCCACAGACCTCTACTTGGACTGGATCTGCCTCTGGTGCCTCTCCTTCCCAGGCCCTTGGCTCAAGCCCATTCTGCTGCTATTGCCCCAGTTTGGCCCTAAGAGGGAAAATAGTACCTAACCAGTTGCCACTGCAACCACCCAAATATGGCTGATTCTTCCAAAACCCATCTGTGCTCCAATGGGGAAGCCCTGATCCGTTATTTCCTTCAGCAATCATCTTACACACTGCCTCTCTGGGAACACAGTCCCCACTTTGGAGACCATTGTCATAGATTTATAGGTGAGAAAATGGCCACCCAAATAGGTAAAGTGACTTCAGGGTTACACAACAAATTAGTAGAATATCTAGGGATCAGCCCGAGCCTGCTGTCAAGTGTTTTTTCTACTATACTACCTGGTCATTGATGTTGGAAGGCTAGAAAGAGCTTGTCGTTCAATGATTTACTGTGAGGAAGCAGATGGAGCTACATACAAAGACTTTAAAAAGAGTGTCTAATAGTTTAGCTCATCCTAATTTTCTCATGGCCTTCAGTGATTCACTTACTTAGTAGACATAATAGAAAATGTTTAAGAAGTGGGAAGGCCAGAACAAATGGATTCAGGACCCAAGGAAAAGCAGCAACAGTGGCCATGATACAAGAGCCCCTTTCCTCAGGGCTACACGGGAAGGCAGCTATTACTACCTGGTGATTTTGAGAAAATCACTTCTCCTCTCTGGGCCTCAGTCTCCTCTCCTGTACAAATTAGGAGGTTTTCCTAAATGATATGTAAGATCCCTTCTTATCCAAAACCCTATTATCCTAGGGAAAGAACTTGGTTCTCAACTCCGTGGAAGCTTCTGGGAAAAACAATACCTTTGATTGTGTGTATTTTATTTTGAGCCCAACCAATAAAAAGCTATCTTGGACCATCTGGATCCACATCATACTTAGAAAAGATAAGTAGGAAGAAAAGACATACAATAGAAAAAAATACAATATTTAAAAAATACCTTTGGATATAGCATAAGCACTGGGTGAATTAAGGAAGATCATCTTTGTTCTGGGCACCTTCCTTCAGGTTAAGACCTCACAATTAGTCACTTTCTCAGACTGGAGGCTTTCCATCCATCTTTCAAAGTTTTCTATATAATTGCTTCCTGAATCTTTCTATCAAGGTCAGTGGGTGAAGCATTTCTAAGAGAACATTTAGTCTCCTGGTCTTCCAGCAGCTTAATTAACTAGGCTGCTGAAACCATGGTGTTCAAGAGGCAGGCCTCCAATTCAAAGAGGAGAATAGCATTAAACTTCTCAAAGCTATACCCAAAGCACAAATTTTCCAATTTTCAGCCACTTAGGGTTTTGAAAAAGACTCTTGACAACTAGTAGCAGCATTCTGATTAGATTAGTTTTGGATTAGTTTGGTAGTTGTTACTATGGGAGTTCTCTTCCTCTACAAGGATCCCATGAAGGAAAAGATCATAGGATTTGAGCTAGAAAGGATCTTAAAGAAAAAGATCATAGGATTTAGAGCTGAAAAGGAATTAGATAATATTTGGAACTAAAAAAAATTGACTCGATATGAGTCAGCAGTACAATGTGGCAACCAAAAAAGCTAATGTGATTTTGGGCCACATTAAGAAAGATATAGTTTTTCAGGAAGAAGGAGCTGATAGTCCCTTTGTCCCTAGGCAGACCATATCTGGAATATTATGTTCACTTCCAGATGCCACAATTTGCAAAAGATGTTGAGCTGAAGGGACTCCAAGGACAGGCAGAAAGGATTGTGAAGGACCTTAGGTACAGGCTACATAAATAGCCATTGAAGGAGCTGGGGATGTTTAACATGGAGAAGTGCAGTCTTAAAATAGGACAATTTGGTACAGCGGCAAAGGTACTGGCTCTAGGGTCAGAGAACCTAGGTTCAAATCCCACCTCCAAAGCCTATCTACCTGTATGATTGTGCTCAAGTCATTTAACCTTCCTGGGCCTTAGTTCCGTGATGTAAAAAGAGCTGGATTATATGGTCTCTGAGGTTCTTCCTAGCTCTAGATACAGAGTCTTAGGATCCAGTTTTCTCAATGTATTTGAAGGACTATACTATGAAAGAATTGTTCGGCATGGTGCCAGAGGACAGAGTCAGCAGCGATGGGTAGAAGTTGCAAAGAGGAGAATTTGAGCTTAATATTAGGGAAAATCTCATACCAATTGGAACTGTCCAAATATCAGCATCATAATGAATGTTTTCACACTGTGATTGATGCCACCATGCATTTTGCTGAAGCAAGGGTCTTGTGGTCCTTATTGCTTGGTTCCAGGAGAGATTAATGAAAATGAGGCAACCCAGTATGATCAAATTAGAGTCAGAGACCTGGGTTTGAATTCAAGTTGTACCTGTTACTTTCCACTTGTGGAACCTTGGGCAACTCACTCGTTCTCTGGGACTCAGCTTCTTCACCTATGAACTGGGGGACTCAGAGTAGAGATCTCTACAACCCCTTCCATCTCTAAAGTATGTTCCTATATTAACAGCTGGTGATGTTTTCAATAGAGAGCATATTGCCCTGCTTTGTCAGCCTTTGGTACAGCTTGGGGTAGTATATTTGACTTGGAAATTTTGCTTCACTTGTTTTCACTTATTTTAGTCAATCAGTCAATAAGCATTTATTAAGCATTTCCTATGTGACAGGGACTGTGCTAAACTCAAGGGAAACAAAAAACGACAACAACTAAGCCCCTTTCCCCAAGGAGCTCGCCTTCTAATAAGGAGGCATGGCAAAGCATGCCGGTACCCATGAAGGAAGCAAGCAAACTAGTGAAACCAGAGATCCTCACCAAATCACTCAAAATAACCATACAACTGTTATCTTGCCAGAAGCTACTTTTACAATTAACAAGAATAATAATTTAGATAATTATCAGGGAAAATCATAATATGGGAAAAATTTTAGTGACTACATACATTAAAGACTACATGTATAATATATCTAAAGACTAAGTCATTTTCACTATTATAAGTACCCAAATTAACTACAAAGAACCTATGAAGGAAGATGCTACTGCATCCAGAGAAAGAACTGACAAGTAGGTGTATGTATAGAATGATTTTACATATATCTCTGTATACATACTTATGTCTAATGATAGCCATCTCTAGGGTGGGGGAGGGAAGAAAAAAGGGAAAAAAGAAATTTACATGATAACTTTATTATATATTTTAAAAGAATAGCAAGTTGTTTATAATAGATTTGCAGCTTCGTGTGCAATCTTTTTTTAAATTCTACTATTTTTGGGAAATGCTTGTTTTATTTCGTAAATTAAAAATAAAGCAAATGAAATTGTAAAAAGACTATATTCATAAAATGCAATCTAAATGAGGATAAGGTTAATAACAATGACAATATCTGACATCAACATAGTACTTTAAGGTTGGTAAGGGAATTTCATTCCAGTAGAACACAAGATTCACATAGTGCTTGGAGCATAATAGATGCTTAATAAATGCTCATTGAACTGAATTGAATTAAATTGAATACATAAACAATCTCATTCAATCCTTACAATATTTCTGTAAGGTAGGTACTGAAGGCATTATACCTTTTTTACAGATGAGGAAACTGAGACTCAGAGAAGGAAAGTGACTTGCCTAAGGCCATACAGAGTCAGAGCCTAGATATGAACCTCAATCTTCCTACTCTTAGTTTCATGTTCTTCCCACTAAATCATGTGAAAGTTTTGAAGGAAGGGAGGGTTATCACCAAAAAAGGGATGGGCACAGGGCAAAAGTTTGCTTGTTTGAATGTGGTTTCCCTCATTTTTGTTAATCATGCCCTTGTAACAATCTTCTGAGGTGTATAACTGTTCTCTCCATGTTGTGGAGAGGTAGCCCAGACCTCTGGATGTGGATGTGAAAGCTGCCACAGAATGGCAAGAAGAGATTCTTAGGATATTGGCATTTTAAAGCTGAAGGACCCCTTGGAGAGAATTCAATCTAAATCTTTTGGTTTATAAGACTGTAGCCTAAAGGTAAAGTAATTGTTCAGTAACACTTAATGAGTTAGTCACAGATCTGGGCTGTGAACTTACCCTCTTTATTCTTGTTCCAGAAGACAATCTTCAGTTTAATATAGTAACACTTCAGTAGAAAAAAACCAGTGGATTTGGAGTCATATAACTTGTGTTGATATGTTAATTCTATTACTTTTACGACCTGTATGGCCTTGGACAAGTCACTTAAACATATGTCATATATGCTTGTTTATCTCTTCCAATTGAATGTCAGCTCCCTGAGGGAAGGAACTGCTTCACTGGGTCTTTGTAGACCCAGCACCCAGCACAGTGCTTGATGAAAGTGTACTGTTTGGTTAAATCTGTTATCGATTGGACCTTTCCTATCCAGTCTTCTACATTACTGCTCGTCTCTCACTCTGCAATCCAGCTATACTCACCTTCTTGCTGTTCAGCACAGGACACTCCATCTGTATCTCCATCTTCAGCCTCTTTGCCTCTTTGCTGGCTGACCTTCATTCCTGGAATGTGCCCCCACCTCACTTCCATAGCCTGGAATCCCTGATTTCCTTCATGATGCAATTCAAGAATCATCTTCTCCACAAGAAGTCTTTCCTAATTCCCCTGGAAGCTAGTGAGAGCACTTGCTCCCAAAATTACACTGTTTATTTTGTATACATTATGTATGTATGTGCATATATGTAATTATTCACATATGCACATGTTTATGCTCATTGTTGTCTAACCCATTAGCACATAAACTCCTTGAAGGCAGAGATTTTTTCCACCTTTATCTCTATATCTCTGGTGCATAACACAGTGCCTTGCTCATCACTGGTTCTTTAAAAATGTTCATTGATCGACTGATTAGGTGACTCTTTTAGTCTAAAAGCTTTAGTAGGTTCCCATTGCCTACTTAATTAATTATGGTTGCCTCATCTTTGCATTAAAAACTGGACAATTAATGCATTCTTGGTGGAGTTGTGAACTGATTCAACCATTCTGTAGAACAATTGGGAACTGTGCCCAAAGGTCTATAAAACCATGCATATCCTTTGACCTAGCAATACCACTTCTAGGTCTGTATCCCAAAAGAGATAAAAAACAAAAAGGAAAAGCTGTGGTATGTGATTATGATGGAATACCACTGTACTATAAGAAATGATGAGCAGGGTTCTCAGAAAGAAAAAAACCTAGAAAAACTTCATGAACTGATGCAAAGTGAAATGTAGTGTGTACAAAGTAACAGCAATATTGAAAGATGATCAACCATGAACAACTTACCTATTCTCAGAAATACAACAAACCAAGACAACTCTGAAGGACTTAATGATGAAAAATGCTCTCCATCCGCAAAGAAAGGACTGATGATGTCTAAATACAGATTGAAGCATACTTTTTTTTACTTTATTTTTCTTGAGGATTTTTGTCCATACTTTCTTTCATGTTTTGCCTGACTACACAGGTATAACTTATATTGAATTGCTTGCCTTCTCAATGATGAGGGAGGGGAGGAAGGAAAAGAGAGAAGTTGGAGCTCAAAGTTTTAAGAACAAATGTTTAAAATTGTTTGTACATGTAACTGGGGAAAAATAAAATACTAAATAATTAAGAAAAAACAGACACAATCTGAATCCAACCTAATTATAGAACCTTAGTTCATATTTCTTCCCTTCATGTCCCTTGTGTTCCAACCATCTGGATCACTTTCCTTCCCCTATTCTCACTCTGTCTTCTTTTTATCAGTGAGGCTTTGTTCCCAACACCCCCATGCTTAGAAAAGACTGCTCCACCCCACGCCCATCCCTCTCCAGTGATAACCCTCCCTTCCTTCAAGCCCAACTCAGATGCTACTTCCTCTATGAAGCCTTTCCTGACTGCCCCCTCTGAAGCAACCATAATCTCCCCCTCAAACTTCTCACAGAGCTTTCCCTGGCTCTCCTTTTCTTTCCCACACTACCTTGTATCATATTTGTTTCATTGGATCGTGGATTTAGAGCTAGAAAGGAATTTGGAATTCATATAATCCAACCCCCTCATTGTACAAATGAAGAAAGTGACACACAGAACGCTTGTTACTTGTCCAGGGTCACACAGCTAGTGACAGGTCTTCCTGATTCCAAATCCAGTATCCTACCTACTATGCCACCCAGTTTCCTTTTTCAGTAGACAACTTTTATTTTCCATTAGAATATAAGCCCCCTGAAGGCAGATAGATAATCTGTTGTTTCCCATCTCTGTGTCACCAGGCCCTGGTACCAGATCTTTCCCATAGATGTTCAATAAATATCTGTGGAGTTGAATTGAATTATCAGAGAACTTCCTCTTCTTTGGAAGAGTGCCTTCTTCTACCTCCCTGCTGCCTTTTTTCTAAGCATATACTTTTAAAAAAAATTAGAAATATTATTTTATCTCTTCCAATTACATGTAAAGGTTGTTTTCAACTTTCATTTATTATAAAATTTTGAGTTCTAAATTTTTTCTCCCTCCTTTCCTACCCCCTCCCCAAGATGGCAAGCAATCTCATATAGGTCATACATGTGCAATCATGTGAACATATTTCCATATTGGTCATGTCGTGGAAGAAGAAACAGAATAAAAGGGAAAAGTCACTGAAAAACAAAAGAAGTGAAAATACTACAAGCATATACTTCTAAGAAGACAACCACTATCTTTTCAAACGGATGACATCTGCCTCCCATCTGCCATTCTCTAATTGGGTGCCAGGTCAGGAGCCTCTGGGATGCCCATCTTTTATTAAAATTAACGAGAAAAAGGAACACACTGAGTGAGTATTTATTTTCCAGCTCTTTGTGTTTTCATCCTCCTCCATTTCCATTTCACCCTCCTCCTCTTTACCTCCCACCCTTTCTGCCCCGCTGTCTGCTCCCTCACATATAGTAGATACTCTAAAGCCAAGTGGCAATTCCATTTTCTCATTTGAGCAAAATGCCTCTCCCACATTATTATCATGAGGGTCATTCTCTCAAGGCAGATGTCCCCTGTGGGCAGCTTTCCTCCCTCTGCTTCACAGACAGAAGCTAGTATTGCTGCCTGTCCTTCAGCTCCCAACAGAACATGCTCCTACATCAGTGAGAAACAACTTTTTTTCTTGTTATTATTCAGTTGGAAAATGCCACGTTTGAGTTGTATGAGCTGAGCACGAAATCCTTGTCCAATTCCATTCTGTGTCTTTGGGCACAGTCTACTGTGAGTTTGGGTTGGCATAAACATACTCTGCTAGACAAAGCCTGTTGAGAGACAATATGGTACAGTGAAACCCAGAAGCATGACAGCAGGAAAGAGTGGAAAGAATTTCAGATTTCTGGAGTCTGAATACTCAGGCCCAAACCTCAGCTCTGCTATTTAATAACTATGAAACCACGGGCAGTCAATCAACACCTACAAGTGCCAGTTACTGTGCAAGGAAAGGCACACTAACATTCTAGGTTTTACTTTCCTTATTTGTAAAATGCTGAGGTTAGATCAGATGATTTTAAAGTCCTTTTAGCCCTCCATCCTATAAACATTTGACTCAGAGGAAAATTCTGGTTCAAACCCTCCATTCCAGTTAGGCCAGTTCACTCACTGATCCCGTAGCATGCCCTGACCTCTATCACCTCTTGGCCTTGATTTTGCCTCCATCTTCTCCAACTGAAAAACTTTGGGCCACCAGGCCAAACCTTACATTTCTTACATTTCAAAATTTTTCTCTGAGTATTCCAGCCCATAATATTTCATTCCTCCAAATCACTGCAATATTGTTCTCTGGGTAATTCAGGAAGATAACTTTTCTCTCCCCCGTTGTTAGAAACCCAGTCAGGGTGTGTGTCCTCTATATCCTTAGAGAATCATACGTTTTTGAAGTGGAAGAGATCTTGGAGACCATCTAAGTCACCTGTTTTGTTTTAAAGAGGAGAGAATTCTAAAGCCTATTGATAGAAAGAAGCTTCCTCAAGGTCAAGGAAGTGAAATAGTGAGGCCAGAGTTCAAACCCAGATCTTCTATCTCCAAATTGATGATAATTTCCACTCCACCATCCAGCCGCTCTATCACCCAAAGCAGGTGATAGGATCATAAATGTAGAATTGGAAGAAAATTCAGAAATTATCTATTCCAGCGCCATCAATTTACAGATGAGGAAACTGAGGTTCAGAAAGCTTAAATCCCAGGATCCCAAGATCACACAGGTAATAAGCAGATGCTTGACAACTAACAACAGATGCTCTGTGGACTTGGCTAGATAGTACAGTAATCTCACCATATTTAATTTGCTGTTCTACAGGACAGAGTTACCCAGAAACCAAACTTTTGAAGATTATTTTTTTTATGAATAAAAGTAGGTTTGTGTGACCCTCGTTTCTTTTCCACTGACTACATATCCCCATTTCCTATTTTCTCAATTGTTATTTCAGTCTCTTACCCACTCTCAAGTTTTTTAAATTTGCCCTCTATTTCAGATCAGAGGTCTAGAGTTCGGGAACAAAAATGTATAGATGCATTGAGCTCTGGAGGGAAAAAAATCTTTCCCTTGATTCAGATGAAAATTACTTTAAAATTGCTTTCCTTTCACCATAATAGTCTCTGCTCTTTTTTTCTGTACTGCATAGTTAGAAGCAATTCTCATTCTCATGCTCATTCTCCTCTTTTTAGATATGTAGCTGACAATCAGGACTATTTCACTCACCGTAAAATTGTCAATGATCAATGTTTCTTTTTCTTTTTTTTGATGCTCTGAATTTCAGTTAGCGTTATAATGTAGCAATGAAAGTAATACTCATAATACATTTATGAAAATGTCAATGCTTTAAATTTATGATGGGCAGGAAAAACAAATAATGGATTGATGATATTCTCTTGACTTCATGTCCACTTATACTTTTCATTTGGAGGGAGGAAGAAAGCTAATGCTATCTTGGGTTGCATTGAGAAGCATTGCTTCCAGATATAAGGAGGTAATGAGCCTCCTGTATTCTGCCCTGGTCAGATCACATATGAGCATTGTGTTCAGTTCTTGGAGATGTGAGGTTTTTTTTGTTTTGGGCTTTTTAAATTTTATTTATTTTTATTTTTTTATTTTTTTTGAGATGTTTTAAGAAGGACTTTGATTGGGGCAGCTAGGTGGCACAGTGATTAGAGCACTGACCCTGGAGTCAGAAGGACCTGAGTTCAAATCCGGTCTCAGACACTTGACACACTTGCTAGCTGTGTGACCTTGGGCAAGTCGCTTAACCCCAATTGCCCTGCCTTCCCCCCTAAATAAAGGGACCTTGATAAGTTCAAGAATGTCCAGACTAGCAATAAAGAACATCCAGTTCACACCATATGAGGATCTGTTAAAGAAATTAGGAGTGTTCTGCCTAGAGAGAAGATAGCAACATGGATGGGGCTGTGAGGGGAATAGATGGCAGGGAGGTTATTGTTCCATCATTTCAGTCTTGCCCGCCTCTCCATGATGCCATGTGGGGATTTCTTGGCAAAGATGCTGGAGTGATTTGCCATTTCCTTCTCCAGTTCATTTTACAGAAGAGGAAACTGAGGCAAACAGGGTCCAAGGTCACACAGCTAGTAAGTATTCCAGGCCAGAGAGATGAGTCTTCCTAATTCTAGACCTAGCACACTATCCACTGCCCCACCTAGCTGCCCATTTGGGGGGTGAGGAGTACCCAATGGGCTTTCACAGAAGAAGGATTTGATTCCAGAAAGCAGACCAAGGAGCAAGTAGTGGAAGAAGTTCCAAAGTGGCAAATTTAGGTTTAAATCAGAAAAATTTCCTGACAATTACCTCCATCTAAAAATGAAAAGCCTGCTTCAGAAGGGAATACCTACCCTTTATTTCCAACTAGAGGTTGTAGGATCAGAGATTTGGGGTAGGAAGGTAGATTAGAGACCATGAAGTCAGACCATTTCATTTTATACATAACGAAATACAAGAAAGAAGAGTTAAGTGACTTGCCCAGGGTTGCAAAGTTAGTAAAAGTCAGGTGGGATTTGAACCCAGGTTTTTCTGTCCACTATACAACATTGCCTCTGCACCTCTGTATTTAAAAGAGGATCCTTGTTCAGATGTGTGTGGATTAGATGGCCAGGATGAGTACCCTTCTCACTCAGAAATTCTGTGTGAGACTGACAATAAAACAGCTCAAGTTAGACATTCTGTGAGGACACAATGCTTTCCTTGGAAGAAACAAAATGAGTAGGTGTAAAATTTAATATGAATACTCCGCTTAAGTTTTCAGAATGTGACAGAAAGAAGAGAAGACAATTATAATTTTAATTAGTGATACAGTTAATTTTCCCCTCATAGGACACAGAAGATTCTGGCACCTCCGGTGTCATTCCTAAGTCTTAGATCCTAAGGTTGAGTTTCATAGTTCCATCAGATAACGCCCCATGGCCATCCCTTACTGGCTCATTCATAGTTCCCCTAGTTCTTCTGCTCACGATCACTCCTTCTTCCTGCAACTCTCTGCCTGGGTTTCTATCCATCACCATTCCCTATGCTATTTTCTACAGCTACAAGTAGATGATACTCATCTCCTCTCCTTTATCTCTCAGTGGATAGTGTCCCCATAGTTTTGTTCCTTAGTAAAAAACTTTCTTTCAAAGGTTTTTCCCATAGCTGTGATGAATTCTCCAGAACTCCCTTGCTTTGGCTAGACACATTAGACCTCCCTACTTCCAGCTTCAATGCTATGGCCAAGTACCGAGATCAGGATTATCCTTTGAGCAGTAGCTTCTGTTGAGTTCTGGTCTCACAGGAGGTGACCAGAGATCAGTAATGTACTGCCCTTTCATTTTATTCCTAGATCTTTCTGCCTGGTGACCTCCCTTCCCCACCCCATCCTGCCCCACCCCACCTCCCTCCAGAACCCATGCCACTACTTTTCACAGACCTAGAAAATTGTCAGAGACACCAGTTCTTTCCCACTTCATCCCAAATGTATCTCAAACCAATTTTTGCCTCTAAGCCGTCTAGATAGTTTATTGGAGAGAATGCTGAACTTAGAGTCAATAAAACCTGAGTTGAAGACACTATGTGACTCTTGGCAACTTATGTAACCCATGTCTGCCTCTATTTTCTCATCCATGAAATGGGCATGATAATTCCTTCCCTACAAGGCTGTTGTAGGGATCAAATAAAATAATAAATGTAAAATGCCCTGTAAACCTTAAAGCACTTTCTTCAACATCTTGGGTAGGAGAATGGGCAAGGAAATAGCCAAGAACCTCTCTAGCTCTTGCTGCGTAATGAGAAGAAAAAATTGGTCTTGCTACAGAATGTCAGAACAGGAAGGAATCTTAGAAATGATCTAGTAGCCTAATTCTCATTCTGCAGATGAGGAAACTGTGTCCCAATAAGGGGAAATGACTTACCCAAGGTCACATAACAAATTAGTGGCAGAGCTGGCTTAAGTCCAGTTTCCAAACCACCCCAACCCCACCCCCACCACCCCTCAAACTTTCAATCCAAGATTTCTTCTGCCATTCTCTGTGACCTCTAGCAAAGTGGAGGTGTTTTATACTCTTATAAATTAATCGACTCTGCATTGTTTCCTAAGTAAGATGAATGCAGAAAGAATAAAAGCCAATCTGACAAGCAGAATGAATCAAGGTGCTTTTGAAAGGAAGATTTTAATTTTGGCTGAAATACAACTGTGATTCTCTTTCCTTTGATAAGTAGAATTCGCAAAGGTAGAACGAGATTGAGCCTGAAAACTTGATTTAGCATTGCAAATGTGAGTGAAAATCAGTATTTATAGATAGCAAAGCTCCCTGAATTTTAAATGCTCCAAGTTAACAACACTGGCTCAGACTTTGGTTAGAGTTTTTGTTGTTATTAATCATTAAATATGGCCAGTTGCTACAGGGATCTATTGATTCTAATGGCCTTACTCTGGGTCAAAGTTGCAAAGAACTTTACAAAAATGATCTCATTTTATCCTCATAACAACTCTTGGAGGCATTTTCTATTATTATTCCCATTTTATAGATGAGGAAACTGAGGCTGAGAGGGTCACTCAGCTACTGTGTGTTGGAAACCAGATTGAGACTCAGATCTTCCTGACTCACTGTGCCACCTAGCTGCTTTGATACTAGATTTTCTCAGAAGCCATGTAAAGAAACACCAGTGTGAGAGACTGAGCCTAGAACATTAAAATTTAGACCACAGTGGAACTTTAGGGATCAGTTAGTCATATTCCTTCCCCTTACAAGTGAATAAACTAAGGTCCAGAGATTTTAAATGACTTATCCAAGGTCATATGTCATAATTAGTAGGAATAATAGAATTCAAACCCAGGTCTCAACTCTAATTTTCAAGATCTAACTTTCTTAGTTCCAGTATAATTGAATAATTATTTGTGTTCTATGGTCTACTGTCACTCCGGATTCTAAAAATTTATTTTTAATCCACAGTCTGATTCTGGCATCAGAAAGTATTTTATAGAGGCTCATTTGTTAGAATATTTGAGAATACATATAGAAACCTATTTATATATGAATACTATATCAATTTTCTATACCTACTTTGCACATGGGCAGACTGAAACTTAGAGAGGCACAGCCATGCTAAGAAAGTGGGTTATACCTTCCCTCAGAGGGACCCCAATGACAAAGACCACAACTCTGACCCCTTCCTGACCCCCCCCCTTTTCAAAGAGAAAAAGTGGGAAATATAGAGTAAAATAGCGGAGAAAAATGGGACTCAGAAAAGAATGCCACAGTTGTTGGAACTTGAGCATGTGGGACCAGCGTGAGTAAAGGCCTGCAGGTAAGAGAACTTCAGAAGAGAGGAAGTATTTCTCTCCTTGACTGTACCTTGGAACAAAGTCCAATCAGCACACTCAAGTTATGAATCTTCTGAGGTGCCTTCCAACTCTAACCTTAAAATATAAGACTTAGTAACATAGAATATTAGAACTATGAAAGAACTTTCTATAATAGTGATTATTAGACCAAAAAGGAACTGGAGGACTTGGGATCTTAGAACACAAACTACTCAAATGAGAAGGAACCTTAGAACCAAAGGATATTAGAGCTAAGATTTTAATAATAGCTAAAATTTCTATAGCACTTTAAGTTATTTAAAGATACATGTATATATATATGTATATATATATATATAATTTCATTTAACAGATAATAACAGCTAGCATTTAAGTGCTTTTTAAAATTTTTATTTTTTTTATTTATGGAATAAAACAAGCATTTCCATAACATAGCATAATCAAAAAGATGATTGCACATGAAACTGCAAGTCTATCATGTACAATTTGCTATTCCTTTTAAATATCTAATAGTTATCATATAAATTTCTTTTTTTTTCTTCCCTCACCCTATCCACCCTAGAGATCCACTATTAGACACAAATATGTGTATGTGAATGTGTGTGTGTGCGTGCGTGTGTGTGTGTGTGTGTGTGCGTGTGTGTGTGTGTGTGTGTGTGTGTAAAATCCTTCTATACACGTTTATATTTCTCAGTTCTTTCTCTGGATGCGGATAGTGTCCTCCTTCATATATCCTTTGTAGTTAATTTTGGTATTTATAATAGTCGAAATGAGTTATTCACTTTGAGTTGTTCTTAAAACAGTGTTGCTATTAGTATATACAATGTTCTCTTGGTTCTGTTCATTTTGTTCTTCGTTATTTCGTGCAAATCTAGCCATATTCTTCTAAGATCCTCAAGCTCATCACTTGTTATAGTACAGCAGTATCTCATCACAATCATAGACCACAACTTGTTCAGCCATTCCCTAACTAATGAGCATTCCTATAATTTCTACTTCTTTGCCCCTGCAATGAGAGCTGCCATAAATATTTTAGAACATAGAGGCTCTTTTCTTTTTCCTTAATCATCTTTGGAAAGAGACCTAGTGGTGGTATTGCTGGATCAAAGGGTAGAGGTAGCTTACTGACTCTTTGGGCGTAATTGTAGATTGTACTCCAAAATGGTTGGATCATTTCACAAATCTACCAACAATGAATTCATGACCCTATTTTTCCATATCCCCCTCTAACATTTATTGCTATCCCTTCTGGTCATTTTAGTGAGTCTGATAGGTATAAAATGATATCTCAAGGTTGTTTTAATTTGCATTTCTCTAATTAATAGTGATTTAGAGCATTTTGTCATATGACTATAAATTGTTTTGATTTATTCATCAGAAAGCTGCCTATTCATATCCTTTGAGCATTTGTCAATTGGGGAAACTCATATTCTCATGGATTTGACAAAATTCCTTATATATTTGAGATATGAGACCTTGATCTCAGAAATTACTTATAATTTTTCCCCCAATTTTCTTCTTTCCTTCTGATCTTGGCTACATTTGTTTTATATGTACAAAAACTTTTTTTAATTTAAAGTATCCATTTTATACCTTGCTCTACTCTATCTCTTGTTTATTCATAAATTATTCACCTATCAATAAGTCTGATAAGTAATATATTCCACATTCTCATTTTCTTGTAATATCTCTCCTTATACTTAGGTTATGTATCCATTTTGACCTTATCTTGGTAAATGGTGTAAGATATTGGTCTATGCCCTATTTCTGCCACACTATTTTCCAGTTTTCCCAACAATCTTTACCAAATAATGAATTCTTATCCCAAAATCTTAAGTCTTTACTCTTGTCAAATACAAGGTTACTATACTTCTTTGCTGCTGTAAATTGTATGTCTACTCTATTTCACTGATTTACCTTTCTATCTCCTAGCCAGTACCAGAGTTTTGATAATTGATGCCTTATAATATAGTTTAAGATCTGGTACTGCTAAGCCTCCTTCCTTTACATGCTTTCATTGTTTCTTTGATATTCTTGACTTTTTGTTCTTCAGAAGAATTTTATTATTTTTTTTCCTAATTCAGTAAAATAATTTTTGGTAATTTAATGGAAATGGCATTGAATATATAAATTAGTAGATGTAAAATTGTCATTATTATTATATTGGCCTTTCTGTGTAAAGGTCTCAGGAATACTGTCTGCATCAGAAGATCATAGATTTGGAGCTGGAAAGACTCTCAGAGGCCGTCTAACCCAACTTCCTCATTTTACAGATGAGGAAACTGAGTTTCATAGAGGTTAAATGACTTACCCAAGGTCACACAGGGAGTAATCATCAGAAGTAGGATTGGAACCCAGGTCCTCTGACCCCAGAGCCCATTTATACATGATACTAATGCTGCATTCTATATATATCGTGTATGTACCTATGTATAAACTTCCCTCCTAGTCCATTAGAATGTATGGTCCTTGAGAGCATTTTATCATTGCATCAATCATGGGAAGTAGGTGCTATTATTACAGAAGAGGAAACTAATATAGAATATTAGAGTGGAAGGAGGACTTAGAACATATAATACAGAATGCTAGATCTGAAAGAAACATTAGAACATAGAATATCAGAGTTGGAAAGAACCTTAGAAAAATGGTTCTTGAAATGGTAGAACTGAAAAGGACCTTGGAAAATAAGTGTCCAAGTTGAAAGGAATCTTAGAAAATAGAATATAGAATGTCACAGTTGGAACTGCTCTTAGAATGCATAATGTCAAGGATGCAGGAAAGACATACTGAGATCATAGCGCATTAGAATGAGGCAGAACCGTGTAGGGCATTTAATTCAATGCCATAAAAATGGAACTTCAGAAAATGTTAAAAGTCCCCTGAGTGACTCAGAATGTGCCTAGTCCTTAGCAGACATTTAATAAATATGTGTCAAATTAAATTAAATTGAAGGAGCGACATTCTCCCAAACAGTAAACTTGTGATTAAGTGGAAAACATTATTAGCCCCATAAGTGTCTTATTGTCCATTTTCTTTCATGAAACTATACTTGTAACAAAATAAGCCACATTCTTTATTTCTTCCCTAGCCAAAATTCTTTCCTTTGCTGAGTAGCTATTTCCCAAGACTGGTGCAAACCATCTGCTATCAGGTTCTTAACCTTGGATCTGTGGACTCATAAAAAAGATTTTTGAAGTTTTTCAGTTAATTAGTTTTCTATGTAATGCTATCTATGTTATTTTCTATATTTAAAAACATTATTCTAAAAAGAGATCCAACGGCTTCCCCAGACTTCCATAGGAGACCATGATGGAAAAAAGATTACAAACCCCTGCAGTAGAGGTTTAAAACATACACACACATACACACATGTGCGTATGTATGTATGTATGTGTATTATGTATACAAGCTCCTTCAGGCAGTTTTGTCCAATGGAAGAATACTGAACTTGGCTTCAGAAGAGCAGAATTATAATGTTGGATTGGTCACTTAATACCCTATGAGTTTGGTAAAGTCACTTTCTTTCTGGTACCCTCTCTAAAATGAAAAGTTTTAATTAAAGGACCTCTAGGTCCCTTCCAGCACTATGACAAAAAGTCTCTGGTGGTAGACTCTATGAAAGTCATGTGGTATACACTCTGACAGAATCTGGCTTAATTTGAATTTTTAAAAATCAAAGAAAACCCATCCAACAGGTCACATTACTCTAAATTTTAAGACAGAAAGAAATTTAAGGAGTCATCAGTCCATCCCCTTTACAGATAAGGTATTTGAGGCACAGAAAGGTGAGTGGCTCATCTGAGGTTACCCAGGCAATAAGTGACCAAGGCAGGTCTTGAACCCTGGATGTGTGACTCCAAATTCAGCATCTGTATATGTGTGTGTGTATGAAATTATATACATATATGTATATATATATACACACACATATATATATACACAACCCATATATAATGTATGTATATCTATATCCACATATACATAATATGTATGTATTTTATATATACATATATGTGTACACACACTTCCATATGTAAATTTAGGGTCCCATGATTTATTGTATGGGTTTTGTTTGATTTTTTCCCCAATTATATGTAAAAACAATTTACATTCATTTTTAAAATTTTTTGAGTTCCAAATTTTCTCTCTCCTTCCCTCACCTCCCTCCTCCCTGAGAGAGTAAGCAATTTGTTATAGGTTATACATGTTCAATCATGCAAAACATGTTACCATATTAGTTATGTTGTGAAGGAAGATATAGACCCAAAGAGGGGGGAAACCATGAAAAAATACAGAAAGTAAAAAATAGTATGCTACCGTCTTTATTCAGACAATACTGTTCTTTTTCTGGAGGTGGATAGTATTTCTCATCATGATTCCTTTGGAATTGTCCTGGAACATTGTATTGCTGAGAATAGCTGTCATTCATAGTTGGTCATCATACAATATTGCTGTCACTGTGCACAATGTTCCTCTGGTTATGTTCACCTTCCATCAGTTCTTGATTTTATTTTAATTTATATGTACACATTTACATACACACATATATATATGTGTGTGTTCTGTTCCTGAAGTACTTAGATTGTGTCTTTTTACCTGCAAATATTGAATCAGTTTTGGCATTTGCTCTTTCAAAGCTTATTAACTTCTCTAATTCACTCAATCATTCTTCAGAAACTACAGAGGATTTCAGAAGGAAATTTCCCTGGGGCATTTCAGTGATGCTCTCATGGTTTAGTGATAGCTAATATTTTCAGAAGAGGTGTCTGCACCTCTCTAGAAGTACCCACTACACATTTTACACCACATAGAAGGTGATGGGAAAGGATAGTTTCACAGCTATTCTGAGAGCACAAATGGATCAGGAGAATGGACCTATGTCATCTGGGCCAAGGCAATGGTCAGTATCTAGGGGATTGTGAATTTAGATAGCATAAGAGCTTGCTGACACCCAGAACAATCATATGGCTTGTCTGCAGCATTGACTGACTATTAGAGGCATCTAGGTGGCACAGTGGATAGCCATGCTTAAAGTCAGGAATACTAAGTTTAAATCTACCTCAGACACTTCCCTGTTGTCTTACTTTGGGAAAGTCTCTTAATCTGTCTTTGATCTCTTTCCTGTGGGATTTGGTTTTCATGCTCTCTAAAGTCACTTCACCTGTGACCCTATGACTTTTTCATCTTTGTTTTTGTATTCATAGTGCCTAACACAAAGTAGTCACTTAAATGCTTCTTGATTGATTAGAAAAGAAGAAGGAAAAACTTCCATGTGTCATAATATAATACCTATGATTGACATACCACATTAAGGTTGACAAAACACCTAACAAATATGTCATTTCATCCTAAAAAGATATTATTATTCCTATTCTATAGATGAGGAAACTGAAGCTAAAAAAGGTTAAGTGACTTGCCCAAGGTCACACAACTCATAGGTATCAGAGGGAGGATTTAAACTCAAGTCTTCCTGACTCCAAGCCCAGCTGTTTATCCATTGTATCACCTAGCTGCCTTCCAAAACCTTTCCAATATCTTCCAAAAAGATAGAAAGTACTACAAAACAAATACATTTATGAAAAGGATATATCTTGCCTCTGATCCTGTGTAATTTATATGTCTTAAACTTAAAGCATGTCAGTTTCAGAATTAAGAAGCTTCATATTTGTTTGGATGATGGATATTAAGTGTGATGTTGTAGCGGAAAGGGAATTGACCTCAGGGTCCAGGAAAGCTAAGGTTCTCATTCTACCTGCTTTACTTACTAGCAATAAAGCCCCAGCCAAATCATAATTTGGTGAAGGGATAATATCTGTGTTGCTTACCTGGTAAGGCTTTTGTGTGGATGAAATGGATTTAAAGAATTTTGCAAAGTGTCACCTTTTATGCTTAATAATCCCGAGATGTGGCTGGAATAAATCTAGATTCTATTTCCAAACTGTATCATCGTTCAGAGGCAGTATCAGGTGGTGGTTAGAGACCTGGTCTTAGACTTAGAATCAGGTTCAAATTCATCCTACTACCTGGGGGCCCTGAGTTAATCACTGAATATCTCGCCATTCTAAGCAAATCTCTAAAACTATAAATGGCAGAGCAGGAGCTAATCTGAATTGGTATAGGGAGTTTCCTAACCCAGGAAATCCTGAAAGCAATGAGATCACAGGTCTAGACTAAAATAAAGTTCATATTTCAAGGTCATCTAAATCAATTTTGTTTACACTAGAAGTAAACATGACTAGATTCATGAGAATTAGAATCATGGAATCATGGATTGAAAAATAATATTTGCTGTTTCAAAGATTATGTAAAGTATTAAAGATCATTGCTATGGGTAAGGAGAGGGCTGGAGGTTATTAAGAGACTAGGTGTCACTCAGTGTTATATGTGGGGTGAATAAAACCTGAGTTTGGGGGGTGGAGGCAAGATGGCATCTGGAAAGCAGGGACTTGCATGAGCTCCCCCAGGTCCCTCCAAAAACCTATTAAAATGGCTCTGAACAAATTCTGGAGCTGCAGAAACGACAGAATAGCAGAGGGAAGCAAGACTCCAGGACAGGACAGCCTGGATAATCGCTGGGTAGGGTCTATCACATGGAACTGGAAGCCAAGTGGAGCAGAGCCCAGCGTGGGCTATGCCAGGACCAACCAGACTGGGAGCTGGGTGGAACAGGCCCTAGCACCCTGAATCAGTGAGCTGTGGCAGTTACCAGACTTCTCAACCCACAAACACCAAAGACAACAGAGCAGGTTAGTGGGAAAAGCTGTGGGGACAGAGTGAGAGGAGTTTGCGGTTTGGCCACCACCCCAGGGGTAGCAGAGGTGGTGCAGATCTGAGGACAGAACTGCAGCTGCAGTTGCTTCCGGCCCCAGGCCCACCTGGTGGGAGGAATTAAGTGACGGATCAGAGCACGAGTGCAGAGCCTGCTTAAAATCTGAGTCACAGTCCAGGTTGGCTGTTCTTGGGGGAGGAGGAGCCCTGGTGTGGCAGAGTTTGCTGTGTAGAAATAGCTATGAAAACAAGAGCACAACAACAGCTTAGGACAAAGTACTATCTACTCTACAAGCAACGTACCTTTACAATACAACACCTTTACAAAAAGCTCAAGGGTCAAGTGGTTGGCTGGGAACATGGCCAGGCAGAAAAAACGGACTCAGATTCAGACTCAGGCTTTGGAATCTTTCTTTGGTGACAAAGAAGACAAAAACATAAATCCAGAAGAAGTCAACAAAGTCAAAAATCTTACATCAATAGCCTCCAAGAAAAACATGAACTGGTCCCAGGCCATGGAAGAGCTCAAAAAGGATTTGGAAAAGCAAGTTAGAGAAATACAGGAAAGGTTGGGAAGAGAAAAGAGAGTGATGCGAGAAAACCATGAAAACCAAGTCAATGACTTGCTAAAGGAGACCCAAAAAAATACTGAAGAAAATAACACCTTAAAAAATAGACAAACTCAAATGGCAAAAGAGCTCCAAAAAGCCAAGGAGGAGAAGAATGCCTTGAAAGGCAGAATTACCCAAATGGAAAAGGAGGTCCAAAAGTCCACTGAAGAAAATACTACCTTAAGAATTAGATTGGAGCAAGTGGAAGCTAGTGACTTTATGAGAAATCAAGATATTATAAAACAGAACCAAAGGAATGAAAAAATGGAGACAATGTGAAATATCTCATTGCAAAAACCATTGACCTGGAAAATAGATCCAGGAGAGATCATCTAAAAATTATTGGACTATCTGAAAGCCATGATCAAAAAAAGAGCCTAGATATCATCTTTCAAGAAATTATCGAGGAGAATTGCCCTGATATTCTAGAGCCACAGGGTAAAATAGAAATTGGAAGAATCCACCGATCGCCTCCTGAAAAAGATCCCAAAAAGAAAACTCCTAGGAATATTGTTGCCAAATTCCAGAGCTCCCAGATCAAGGAGAAAATACTGCAAGCAGCCAGAAAGAAACAATTTGAGTATTGTGGAAACCCAATCAGAATAACACAAGATCTAGTAGCTTCTACATTAAGGGATCAAAGGGCTTGGAATATGATATTCCAGAGGTCAATGGATCTAGGATTAAAACCACAAATCACCTACCCAGCAAAACTGAGTATCATGCTCCAAGGCAAAATATGGAATTTCAATAAAATAGAGGACTTTAAAGCTTTCTCAGTGAAAAGACCAGAGCTGAATAGAAAATTTGACCTTCAAACACAAGAATCAAGAGAAGCATGAAAAAGTAATCAAGAAAGAGAAATCATAAGGGACTTACTAAAGTTGAACTGTTTTGTTTACATTCCTACATGGAAAGATGATGTGTATAATTCATGAGACCTCAGTATTAGGGTAGCTGAAGGGAATATACATACACACACACACACACACACATATACAGAGGGCACAGGGTGAGTTGAATATTAAGGGATGATATCTAAAAAAATAAAATCAAGAGGGGGGAGAGGAATATATTGAGAGAGGGAGAAAGGGAGAGATAGAATGAGGTAAATTATCTCACATAAAAGTGGCAAGAAAAAGCAGTTCTGTTAGGAGGGAAGAGGGGGCAAGTGAGGGGGAATGAGTCAATCTTGCTCTCATCAGATTTGACCTGAGGAGGGAATAACATACACACTCAATTGGGTATCTTACCCCACAGGAAAGAAGGAAGAAGGAGATAAAAAAGGGAGGATGATAGAAGGGAAGACAGATGGGGGAGGAGGTAATCAAAAGTAAACCCTTTTGAAAAGGAACAGGGTTGAGGGAGAAAATTGGATAAAGGGGAATAGGATAGGAAGGAGCAAAATATAATTAGTCTTTCACAACATGAGTATCGTGGAAGGTTTTGCATAATGATACACATGTGGCCTATGTTGAATTGCTTGCCTTCTTAGGGAGGGGGGGGAAGAGGAGAGAAAATTTGAAATGTAAAGTTTTAAAAGCAGATGTTCAAAAAAAAGTTTTTGCATGCAACTAGGAAATAAGATATACAGGCAATGGAGCATAAAAATCTATCTTGCCCTACAAGAAAGTAAGGGAAAAGGGGGTGGGGGGGAGTGGGGTGACAGAAGATAGGATTGACTGGGGAAAGGGGCAATCAGAATATATGCCATCCTGGAGGGGGGAGGGTAGAAATGGTGAGAAAATTTGTAATTCAAACTCTTGTGAAAATCAATGCTGAAAACTAAAAATGTTAAATAAATAAATAATGATTTAATAAAAAATAAGTAAAATCTGCATCCAAATTTGGCCTTAAGTGTTTCCTACCTGTATGACCATATGCAAGTCCATTCACCTCTGCCTCAGTTTCCCCATCAGCAAAAGGGGATTAATAATAGAGCCTACCTCCCAAAGTTGTTGTGAGGACAAAATGAATTAATATTTGTTAAATGCTTTGCCAACCTTGAAGTGCTATATAAATGATAGTTTTATTACTATTATTTGTTTTTAGATTTGAGAGCTTGGAAGAGAACTTTTTGTTGTTCAGTCATTCAGTCATGTCCAGCTCTTTGTGGCCCCATTTGTAGTTTTCTTGGTAAAGATTCTGGAGTGGTTTGCCATGTCCTTCTCCAGCTCATTTTACAGATGAGGAAACTGAGGCAAACAGGGTTAAATGACTTGCCCAGGATCACACAGCTAATAAGTGTCTGAGGCCAGCTTTGAATTTAGGAAGATGAATCTTCTAGCCTTCATGTCCTGTGCTCTATCCACTGCCCCACCTAGCTGCCCTTTAGAGATATATAATCTCTTCATCAAAGAATGGGGGTAGATGAGGCCCAGAAAGGTGCAATAACTTTCCCAAAGCCAAATAAACACTAAATAAATAGCAGAGAAGTTGAAAGGAAGTAGAAGGTTCTAGAATGGCCTATTGGCCCTAAAACTTATCATTTAAAACTTGGAGGAACTTTGAAGATCATCTAATTAGACTCTCCTTTTACAAGTAAGGAAACTAAGCTGCAGGGAACGATTTGCCCAAAGTCACACAGGTGGTACATAGCAAAGCCCAGGTTTGAATCCAGGTTTCTGACTCCAAATGCCTGATGCTTTTCACCACCTCATCCACTTTATTTTTCTGAGAAAATCTGAATATCTGTAACAGGTTCTAAAGCTCTTTTGGCAGGCTATATTCATATATGATTTCCACAGGGAAACCAGGAGAAGCTTTGGTCTATGGAGCTGCTCAGTTTCACAGTCCAGGATTCATGAGATAATTACTAGCTTTTCCCTCACTTAAGACTGTGCAGACCTAGCCTGAGTAAAGGATTCTAGCAGGGTGAAGGAACAGTATGCTCAGGTCAGACCACGCTTGATGCCGATTGAATTACCCATCTGTGTTGACAAGATGTACGTTCTATGCTAATATTCTTGTGGAACACTTCTATTAGTTACTTTAGCTACAGGAATTTATTCAGCCCCAGTTTCAGAAGAGGGGGAAAATCTTTTAAGCCAGTGGCCATGTGAAAGTCAAATATATTTCAAGAAGACAAAAAAGTCAACTTGTAGTTGAGAGTTGGTTCAAACTCTGGCTCTGATTTTTCTTGGCCCTGCCTGGTTTTTGTTCTAAAGTTCATAGGCTCTAGATAGGACTAAAGAGCTCTCAACCTGTCTTTATCAGGAAGAAATACTCTAGTTACTGCATCCTAGAGATGGCCAACAGGGGGCCCTGAAGAGAAGAAGAAGCTGGCTGCAGGAGGGATGCCCACAGTGGAGAAGAGAGACAAGATGCCCAACAGAAATAGCAGTATGATGGCAACAGTCATTCAGTGGCACCAGAGGTGTTAGTTGCCCAGTCATCCATGTGAGCACCCTCCATATGTGGTTCCTAGTCACATAATTTTGTTGTTCAGTCATTTCAGTCATGTCTGACTCTCCTTGACCCCATTTGGGGTTTCATTGGCAAAAATACTGAAGTAGCTTGCCATTTCCTTCTCCAGCTCATTTCACAGATGGGGCAACTAAGGTAAACAGGGTTGAGGGACTTGTCCAGGGTCACACAGCTAGTAAGTGTCTGAGGTTAGATCTGAACTCAGAAAAATGAGTCTTCCTGACTTCAGGCCCCCCCCCCCCCCCCCCGCACTCTGTGCACTATGGCGCCACCTAGCTGCATTTACACAGTGCTTTAAGTTTTGCAGAGCTCTCTACAAATATTTTTTTTTAGTTAATCCTCATAACAACGCTGGAAGGCAATGCTATTTTACAGACAGAGGTTAAATGACTTGCCTAAAGCCACACAGCAAGTATGTCCAATCTTCCTGATTCCAGGTCCAGTGTTCTACCCACTATCCCTTATAATTGGTCTCATGTGTCTCTGAGTGTCCTCACCCATAGATGGCGTGGTAACCTCTGAGACAATAATTCAAAAGAGGAGGTATTTTCTTCTCACATTGTTATGTTTTTTATTGATTATTTGTTTTAAATTATATATATTACATGCATACAAGAATGAATAAATATATTTTGTAGCATAATAAAATGAAAAGAGTGCTAAATTTGAAGTTAGTCACTCTGTCACTCACTAATCACATGACTTTTAGTAAATCCTCTAACTTCTTCAGTTCTCAGTTTTTTCATCTGTAAAACTGGTGGGATAGACTATATGATTTCTAAGGTTCCTTCCAATTCTAAATCTAGGACCATTTCAATTAAATTGGGGATATGCTCCAAAATGAAGTTGTGATATTAAGGCATTATCGAAGACTCTCAGGGTAAGAATTGATCCCAATCCACCCCAGACCTGAACAGAAATCCCTTCTGTAGTGGTTAACCAGCTTCCACTGGAAAACATCTGATGACAGAGAATGTACTGCCTCCTGAGGCATCCATTCCACTTTCAAACAGCTTTAAATTTTAAGTTTCCTTATTTTGAGTTGAAATCAAGCTCTCTGCTACTTTCATGTTTTGGCCCTAGTCAGTCCCATGAGGCCAAGGAGAACAAGCATAATTTTTCTTCCACATGAAAACACTTCAAATCTTTGAAAAAAGAAAAAAAAGCAATGTTTCCCAAACCCCTCCAAGTCTTTCCAAAATAAATATCTTTATTTTTTAACTGGTCTTGTATGGCATGGGCTCCAAATTCCTTATATCCTCCAGATTCAGTTTATTAATGTACTTCCGCAAAAGTGGTCCCCAGAATGTTACTTACATATTTATCTTCAAAATGTATTTTGGGTATGTCATTGAAATATGCAATTATTTTAGCAAACTAAGGGAGAACGAAGGGATTATTGAAAAACTGGTAATAATAATAAATGCCAACATATATAGCACACAAAAATTCTGAATTACTCTGTTCACAATGACCCTGCTTAATAGGTAGGGTCATCTGAGAACCCATATGCTTCTATCTATTACCATCTCCGCAGATGAGGAAACTGTAAAGTTCAGAAAGATGAATCTTCTTCCCCAAAGTCATATAGCTACAAGTATCAAAGATGAATCACCAGCCTAGGTCTTCTGACTCTGGGGACGTTGTTCTGTCCACAGTGTCACTGAATTAAATCATACTAGCTAAAATGTGTAAGCGCTATAAGGTTTGGAAAGTGCTGTACAGGTATTATCTCATATGATCCTCACATTGATCCCAAAAGGTAGGTGCTATTGTAACCCTGACTTTATATATCAGTGAATTGAGGTGGAGAGAGTTTAAGCAACTTTCCCAGAGTCACATAGCTAATAAGTAGGTAAGGGAGGATTTTAGCTCAGATTTTCCCTGATATCAAGTCTCTTCTAGTTATAGAGCTGCGATCCTAGGATCCAAAGCAATTTACCCAAAGTTAGAAACCCAACGTTGTCAGGACAGGGATTTGAACCCAGTTTTCCTGACCCTAGATCTAATACATTTTCCACTATACTGCATTGTCTTCTCTTTTCTGATAAGCCAAGGAAAAAGAAAGTGCTTCATTTTTCAAATCTAGACCTTATTAGGTCAATAACATTTAGGTCAGTACACAATAGTGCATAAGTCTAGATGAAGGGCAATGAACCAATGTTAAGGTACTTAAGGATGCTATTGGACAATATGCAAGTCCGTGTGTGTGTGTGTGCACAAGTCCGTGTGTGTGTGTGTGTGTGTGTGTGTGTGTGTGTGCGCACGCGCATGCTATATGAAGTAATTTTGTACTGGTGGAGTTCCTGAAATATTTATGAGATTTGGGAATAGGTAACTTAGTGGGAAAAGAAAGGAGACGTTTCTAACTAATCCTAAGGCATCCTAGAACAGAGCGTTCATTTTGAAATAGGACAGTGTCCCTATGTGCTCCATTTTAGCTAAAGACCTGGGAGTAGAAGAAGAGAGTGCCAAACAGATGCCCTTACCAGTGAGGCTAAGTCCAAAATGGACACCATGAAGTCAGAATGTCAACAAATGATACAGTTAATTAATGTCAGCAGTTGCCATAAAAGTAATGAAGCTTTGGGAAGATGCAATGAATCAGAGGGCCAACTGCTCAGGCATGCTCCAGATCTTACCCTAAAATGCAGTACTGACATTCTATGCCAAAATTCCTGGTTCAACAAATGATTTTCCTGTTCATTTCAAATCCAAGATTTCAGCCCTTCTTCCTGTATCTTGGTTTATGGTTGCTTAGCTACTGATTGGGATAACACAAACTATCCCCTAGGCCTCGATTGTGCTCAGTCAGTGCTGCCCATTGGAATAAACTGCTTCCTTTCAGGCCCATCTCATGAGCCACTGCCAATTTATAGCCTTTTCTGATCCCCCTCATTATCCTGCTCTCTTTGGCATCATACAATCATGTATAGACTCATCTGTTCATATGTTCTGTCATGTTTTCAAGTAACGCATTGCTGGTAATACCAAGCTTTGAAGCTATGCTGATAGAAAATACAGGAGATGAGTCAAAAGAGTACGGCCTGATAACTTCCATAAGAAATACTGAAAAATTAAAGAATGTCTATATCTCAGATTTGGAGTTAGATAGACAACCTATAGAGATTGTCCATCAGTGTATGTGGATGGCGTGTTTGTACAAATGTATGTATGTACATGTGCATGTGCGTATGTGTATGCGTGCACATATACTGGACCTATAATATCACTGGTATAAGAAACTCGTTAGTAAGGAAATTCCCTTCTCCGAAGCAGGTTGGTTCTTTCTCTGTTACTTAGGGAGTTACCTAGAACATTGAAAGATTAAGTGATGTGCCCAGAGTCACACAGCCAATATGTACCAGGGGCAGGACTTAAATTTAGGTCTTCCTGGCTTCAAGATCAAATCTACTATGCCATGCTGAGGATAGATAGATAGATAGATAGATAGATAGATAGATAGATAGATAGATAGATCAATATGCAGAAATGTAGATAAAGATATGTGTATGTATATTCATCAGTGAGAATACTCCATCTATACTTTCAAAAATAATTCTTCATGAGTTGCTATGCCCAAAAGGATTCATCATCTCATAAACGAACCTTTGATGATAAGCCTGGCCACACTTATCTAGGTTGATCCTTGAAGCTCAGAAACAGAGTCTGTCACTGGGGCTGTACTGAAAGCTCTGCCAGCTGGGCACATCCTAACCAAGCTTACCTCCCACTAGCACAGCCTCTGAAAATTCTGGGTCACCTTTACACCATTGTGAGGCATTGGAGGAGGCCTCAAGTGGAGGATATACAAAGATAGCTAACATCTCAATATGAGTCAACAGTGTGAAATGGCAGTCCAGAATGCTAACACCATCTTAGGCTGCATTAAGAGGGGCAGAACTAACATGCTGAATGACAGTCAGGATCATAAAATATCCTGACAAACTAGAATGATGGGCTGAATTGAATTTAATGACATATAATGGGGATAAGTGGAAAATGCTACATTTGGAGTCAAAAATTATAGTTGTGGTTAGACAATAGTCCCAATGGAAAAAGAGTTGGAGGTTGGTTTAGGCTAAAACTTGAGTCAGGAATGTGCAATAGCAGCCAACAAAAGATCATATTATTCTAGATGGCCTGGAGAAAGCCAGGGTGTATGAACAAGAGGAATCACGATTCTCCCATATTCTGCACTGGGCAGACCAAATCTAAAGAATTATGTTCAATTTTGGATACCACATTTTAGGAAGAACAGTGCAGAGTAGCCAATGAGGGCAACCAGATTGGGAGGTAATGGTAGACCACGGCTCACCAAGCCTCAGCTGAAAGAAGTGGGAAAAGACGTGAGATGGACTTTAGCCTGGAAAATAAAATGCTTAGCAGGTATATGAGAACAATCTTCAAGTATGATAAGGACTGTCATGTGGAAGAGAATAAACTTATTCTACCCATCCCTCAAGGGCAGGAGTAGGCACAAAGGGCAGAAGATGCAAAAGAAAAAAAATTGACTCTATGTAAGAAAAACTTCCTAACAGTTAGAGTTGTTCTAAAGCTAGAGCGGGCCACCTTATGTGATGAGTTTTACCGTTTGTTGTCTTTAAGCCGTAACTTGATGGTTTTATCAAAAGTATGTCCTTCAGTCTCCTAGCTTTCCTCAGTCCCTTAGTTCTCTTGGTCCAACAGCAATGAATAACCTTTAAACTATAGACCTCAGTGTGGCTAGAGGTTAGCAGTGAAATATAGAAAACAGTACTGTACAGCAGAAAAATACTGTACTTGCAGTCAGAAGACTCGGGCTTAAACCCTGACTTTACCAGTTACTAGTCATAAGACCTTCAGTATATCTATTCTCATTGAAACTATTTCCACATCTGCAAAATGGGTATGAGAGGCACATAGCATAATGGATAGAATGAAGTCAAGAATTCAAGAATGAATGAATGGATGAAAAACATGTATTAAGTGTTTATTATATGCTAAGCATTGCAAACACACATACAAAAGCAAGACAGCCCCAGCCCTCAAGTAATTTACATTCTAGTAGAGGGGAAAATAACACATGAGAGGGAGTTTTGGTTTGGGAAGTCACAGGGATGGTGACTAGGCCATAAGGCAGTGAGTCAATTTATGTGCCTACCCAATTATTTTGCCCAAACAAAATAATAATAATCAATACTGGCATTGAGGGGCAACTAGGTGGCACAGTGAGTAGAGCACTGGCCCTGGAGTCAGGAGGACCTGAGTTCAAATCCAGCCTCAGACACTTGACACACTTACTAGCTGTGTCACCTTGGGCAAGTCACTTAACCCCAATTACCCTGCCTTCCCCCCTCAAAAAAGAAAGAAAAAATATGTTGGCATTGAAAATCCCTTAAAGACTAGACTCTCTCAACCTTTGCAGTCTTCTTATACTTTATATGTCCTCTTCCCCCACGTATTCTTTGATTCAAAGACATTAGACTCCTTATTGTTCTACAAACAAGAGACTCCATCTCAGCCGTGAGCATTTTCTCTGACTGTCTCCCATTCTTGGAATGTCATCTCTCCTCATTCCCACCTCCTGGTTTCCTTGGCTTCCTTCAAGTCCCACCTAAAATCCTGCCTTGCACAGGAAGCCTTTTCTAATACCTCTTAATTCTAGTGTTTCTCTTCCATTAATTATTTCTTATTTATCTTGCACATAGCTTGTGTGTGTGTATACATATATATTTTACTTGTTGCTTCCCCATTAGATTCTGAACACATCAAAGGCTGGATCTGTCTTCCCTGGTTAAAGATAAAGTTTTTGGTGCTTGTGGGAACCTAACTCCCTATTTCCCATGGGTTTAATGTAATGTATCAACATTTGCATTTTTTACTTTTGAGTCATTTTCTAGGACTGTTACCGCCAAGAAAGTTTAAGAATGACTGTACCTATAAAATTGAGATCATGGGGTTTTAGTAAAAGGAGGGATCCTCAAAATCATTTCATCTTAAGCCTTTGTATAGAGTTTTAGTATGCAAAGAGAATTTTCTCTGGAGTCAGAGGATTTGTGTTTAAATAAGCTACTCATTACCTGTAGGATCTTGGGCAAATCAAAAATCTATCATGGGCCTTAAGGTGAGTATCTGTCTATCTATCTATTGATCTATCTATCTGACTATCTACGTAGATACGTATAGATATATTTAGATATAGATATATAGATAAAGATATAAATGTGGATAGAGACAGATATTTCATGAAGAGTTTGAACAAGATGGTCTCTGAGGTACATTCCAGCTCTAAACTAAGATCACCTCATCATTCTTTTCTTCATAGACATAGAGCTGGAAAGGACTTTAGAAGCTATCTTGTCTATACCACCACCTCATTTAATAGATGAGGAAATTAAAATGAGTGACTTGTCTAAGACTGCCTAGGAAATGTGAGACAGAGTCAAGACTCAGGATCATTGTAAGGAAAGAATTTTGGCTCTGGAAATTCTCGGGGAAAATGCTCAGATAAAAATCAAAAGGCAATCATTTCCACAAGCAGTCAGTCACTAAGGGTCCCACATGGGGTTCTGTAAGTGATTGGGAATGTCAGTTAAAATAGATTTTCTGGCACCCGTAGCCCATCCAATTCTGAAGAGCCGAACTGGCATGCTTTACCATGAGTACAATATATCTGTCTGAGCAGAGGCCAGAGATTCTCAGAGAGAAATGTGTTGATGTTGCAAATCGGCAAATGTGCACAAGGTCTCCTGGTGGGAAAGAAATTAAGCCTGGGACAAGTAAGTCAGGCTCTCAGCAAATGAGCATTTTAAGAAAAGTGTAAAATCATAATCCACTTCTCTGGCATGTCATGTCTTTAAGTATTGACTCTCCTTGATAAATCATAACTCTTAAACAAATATGAGGGAGAAGAAGACAATCACAAAAGATAAAACATCATTTTGATTACATGAAATTGCAATGCTTTGTATAGAAAATTCATAGGATCACCTATTTAGAGCTAGATGGGACCTTTGGACATATTTATCAGGGCCATAGTAGTGTTATATAAGATGATCTATCAGTGGACAGCTGATATTGTGTTAAAACAGCCTCACTCCCTCATTTTACAGATGCCACTTACTATTTACCTATGAGCCTCTGTCTGGGCCTCAATTTCCTCCTCTTTTAGCTGAAAGGAAGACAGGGTAGAGAGGATGATTTCTGAAATCTTTTCCAACTCTAAATTTATGAATAAAAGGCTATGACTAAATGATCTAGACAGAGAGTTGGAAGATACCACAGGACCATCTAGTCCAAGTTCCTCTTTTTAGGAAAGGAAACTGAGTCCCTTGTAAAATGACTCACCAAGGGTCACACAGGTCATAAATAGCTGATTTCAACATAAGTTCTCTGACTACAGGGATAATGCTCTTTCCATGCTACCACATTGCTTCCCAACATTTTACTGTTCCGGGAGCCAAGATGGTGGAATAAGCAGTAAGTCTCCATAACTCTCCCATATTCACCTCCAAACAACCATAAAACACCACCTCAGAACAAATCCTGGAACAGAGAACCAGCAAAAGGTGGAGTGAAACAAGCTTTTAGGCCAAGAAACTTGGCAGATCAGCAGGAAAGATCTGTTTCACTAGAATAAAAGGGGAGCACAGTCCAGGACAGGAAGCATTCCAGCAAGTCCCCAGCAAACCCCACCTCAGCAAACCAGTGGGAGATCCTGAGCCCCAGTGAGGTTAAGCAGGCAAACATCAACACCAGCACCCCTCATGTGCCTCAGCAGAGCCAGGGGAACGGGCAGAATCCAGCTCTGAGAACCGCCACATACTTCAGCATAGCCCTCAGCAAACAGGCAGGCTTCAGTAGCCAGACTTCCATGTGCTTCAGTGTAGCCCCAAGGAAACACAGAAATACCCCACTGGCCTCAGCACCAGTACTAGGACCCCAGCTCAGCACCAGGTAAGCTGCCAGATCCCTCCTCAGTGCAGCATCAGAAACAAGCATCCCCTGGCATCCTCAGGACCACATCAGGTGAACAGCCAGGGCCTGCAGTCCCTAGCACAAGAAGCCTGAGACAATGTGTCTTCAACCCCAGGTACAGAACTCAAATGTAAAAGAAAGGAAAAAGGACAAAAAATGAGCAAAAAAAACAACAAAAAAGAATCTGACCATAAAAAGTTATTAATGTGACAGGGAAAAGACCACGATACAAACTAAGAAGAGGACAACAATGTAAAAACACCTATGGACAATGCTTCAAACAAAAACAGAAAATTGTCTTAAACCCATAAAGAACTCATAGAAGAGCTCAAAAAAAGTTTTAAAATCATATAAGAGAGGCAGGAGAAAATTGGGAAAAGAAATGAGAGTGATGCAAGAGAATTAGGAAAAAAGAGTCAACAACCTGGAAAAAGAAAACAACTGCTTAAAAAGTAGAATAGGCCAGATGGAAAAAGAGATGCAAGGATCCACTGAAGAAGATAACTCCTTAAAAAGTACAGCTGGCCAGGTGAAAAGGAAGTTAAAGGGCTGAGGAAAACAACTTCGTAAAAGTTAGAATAGGGCAAGTGGAAACTAATGACTCTAAGATACACCAAGAATCAATCAAATTCAAAAGAATGAAAAAGTAGAAAAAAATGTAAAATATCTCATTGGAAAAACAACTGACCTGGAAAATATATCCAGGAGAGACAGTGTCGGAATCATTGGACTAACAGAAAGCCATAATCAAAAGGAGGACGGAAACTTTCAAGAACTTATCAAAGAAAACTACCCTGATAACCTGGAACCAGAAGGCAAAATAGGATTTGAAAGAATCCACTGATCACCTCAGGAAAGAGATCCCAAAATAAAAGTCCCAAGGAATATTATAGCTAAATGTCAGAACTATCAGGTCAAGGAAAAAATACTGCAAATGGCCAGAAAGAATCAATTCAAATACTGGGGAGCCACAATCAGGATTACACAGGATTTAGCAGCTGCAATATTAAAGGATCAGAAGCCATGGAACATGATCTTCTGGAAGGCAAAAGAGCTAGGACTACAATCAAGAATCACCTACCCAGCAAAATTAAGCATAATACTTCAAGGGAAAAAAAGGTTATTCAATAAAATAAAAGGTTTTCAAGCTTTCATAAGGAAAAGACTGAAATTGAACAAAAAATCTGATTTCCAGTATCAAGACTGAAGAAAAGCCTAAAAAGGGAAAAGGGGGAAAGAAAAAGGGAAAATAAGGGTTTCAGTTGAGCTGAATTGTTTACATTCCTACATGGTGTTTCAACAACCTGGCTAGCAGCTTCTGTGGGAGTATAAGATTCACCCACAGCCAGCACCCAGAAAGCTGCCAACAACACAGGTTCTTTCGATCTGCTTAATTAAGGAAAGCAAGGTGAAGGGGTTGACAAGCTTACTTTTAATTCAAATATCATTCAGTTAGTTCAGGGGGAAAAAACCAACACCCTGCACTTCAAAACAAAATGCAAACAAATTACAGACATCAACAGACTTTGTCTGATTCAAGTCCCAACAGATAGTTACCAGAGTTCAACAAAGTTTCAACATCCAGGTTTACAAGCTGGAGGGCTCCTTAACTACAGCTGCCCAGAGTCTCCTCATCAACACCATCTCCAGAGCCCCACACAAATGGCTCTGTCCTCCCTTCTTATAGGGCTTCAGACATCAAACATCATCTGAATCACCAGAGCTCAGGCTCTGGTGATTGGTTCTTGAGTTGGCCCCTTCCCTTAGGACCCTGGGAGGTTCACATCCACATGGATTACATTAACACCTAATGGGGTTTGGGCCTGGGGCTTAGCACCTAGTAAAGCTCACTGAGATAAATTGAGTCACTCAAAGAAAACAAAGGCCATTATGGTTACGTATGGGAAGATATTTTTAATTCTTAAAAATTATACTACTAATAATACAGCTGGAAGGAATATACATGGACAGAGGGAATGGATATAAGGTGAATTTGAGGGAATGACATTAAAAAAATCAGGAATAGGAAAGAGGAATATACTGGGTGCAGAAGGAAAGAAGAGAGAGAAAGTAGTATTTTATTCCACATGACAAGGTGTGAAAAACCCATTACAGTGGAGGGAAATATGGGAAAGTGGGCAGCAGGCATTACTTAATAAATGTTTGTTGACTCTCATAGATTTGGCAAAAAAATCACATTAAATGGCTTTAAATATGAAAGAGCTTTGTGTGAAGGGGGGAAGATAACAACAGCTTACATTTATATAGCACATTAAGGTTTGCAAAGCACTTTACAGACGTTATCTCATCTGAGCCTAACAATTCTTGGAATTAGACAGAAAAATAGAAAAAAACAAACAAACCCCTTTTCAACAAATATTCGGTCAATAAAATCAAATTCCCACATTTTGTCCAAAAATATGTTTCATTCTGAACCCTGAATCCATGACACGCAGTGAGGAGGTGGGTAATCATTCAGCATTAGATTTCTAGAATCATGGTTGGTCATTGAATTGATCAGCATTCTTAAGTCTTTCAAAGTTGTGTATGTGTTTACAATGTTGTTACCATTTTACAAATTATTTTCTACTTCATTGTATCAGTTCATAGAAATCTTCTCAGTTTTCTCTGAAATGGTCCATTTCATTATTTCTTAAAGAACAATATTATTCCATTACATTCCTATACCATAAATTGTTCAGCCATTCCTCTCTAATGCACGTCCACTTAATTATTTTCCACTATACAAAGAGTACTATAGCTATAAGAATATATATGTATATATAGTCTATATATATAATTTATATATACACATGTGTATGTGTATAAATATATATATATATATATATATATATATATATAATTATGTGGCAGCTAGGTGGTGCAGTGGATAGAATAACAGTTCAAATCTGGGTGTGACCCTGAGCAAATCACTTAACCCTGTTTGCCTCAGTTTCCTCATCTGTAAAATCAGCTGAAGAAGGAAGTGGAAAATCATTTCAGTATCTTTGCCAAAAAAAAAAACACCAAATGCGGTCATGAAGAATCCGATAAGACTGAAAAATGACTGAATAACAATAATATAGAGTTATAGATACAAAACTGTATTTAGCTATATATAATCATATATAGTTATATAGATACAAAATTTACCTATAATTATATATACTGATATATTGTTATATATTATTTGATAGTTTATATATGTATATTATGGAGGGAGAGAGAGAGAGAGAGAGAGAGAGAGAGAGAGAGAGAGAGAGAGAGAGAGAGAAAGAAATGTAGCTTTTTCCTTTTTCATCAAAGTGGTCTTTTTGGGTCAAAACATCACTGCTTTGTAGTAATGTTTTTATCTCTCTTATATACTTAGTACCTATGTGACTCTAAAAACATCACTTAATCTTTCTGTATCTCTCTTTCCTCATCTGTAATAGTTTGGATTTTATGTCCTCAAAGATTCCTTCTAGCTCTAAGGCTATGATTCTATGAACAAGTACTTATTAAGTGCCTACCATAGTAGAGCACTCTATTCAAGAGACAGAGCACCTGTACTTTGTACAAGGCATGAAGTTGAGATAATACTCATCCTGTGCCTCATGGATCTTACATCCTAGAAAGGCATTAAAATATAAATGCAAAAATTATAATACAATCAATGTGTTAAGTGATTGAGAGAGATATAAAACAAAAAGCTTTGTGAAGCCTCAAGTGAAAAGAGGCATTGCCAACAAGAGAGATCATGGAACTCTTCCTGGTTGAGGTGTCACTTGAATATGGATTTAAAGACTACTATGAACTAAATAGATAAAGAGGGGACAGAGGACAGTGTAAAATCCAGGGAACAGTGTGAGCAAAAGAAATAATTAGGTTAAAAATTGTATTTAGGGTCAGAAGTGGGTGAATAATTTCAATTGTTAGAAGTGTGGAATATTGAGGAGAAAGTAGATGACTGAAAAGCCAGGCTATTTCCATGTTGGGAAGAGCCTTGGGATTCCAGACAAAAATATCCAAACTTTATCAAATGGGCCATAGGGAGCCACTGGATATTTTTGAGCATAGGAGTGATGGCCACTTGCCAGTATCCATTCAAGAGATGTGTGAATGAGGCACAGTGGCTTGCCTAAAGTTAACGTAAAAGTTCAGATTAGAATTGTCAGACTATGGCCTTTCTGTAATTTTTCTTATCAATTTTTTCTCTCTGATGAAACTATGACATGTAGATAATGTCTCTAGTTCTGTAACTATGCATAAAAGCAAAGATAACTTACTTCCTCCCAATATGATTTATTATAATTACTTATCAGATTAGCTGTCAGTCACCTGCTAAGCCAGATCTTTCGTCTTTCTATTAAATTTGTGTTGTTGGGTAAATAGTCATATTTGCCCTTAATTATATATATGGGAGATCCCCAGACCTCCCAACACAGGACGGCAGTCTGTGGAGGTGAGGAGAGGCAGCGCAACGCCACCAGCATACTGACTCCTGAGGCTTGCAGCCCAAAGGAAAGAAATGTGGCTTCTTGAACTCCCAGGAGACATAATGGCCAGGTAAATAGCTCTAATCCCTCCCCACCCCACCCAGAGAATTCCTTGGGGAAAAAAAAAAGAATGCTGGAATAGAGGAGAAAAAAGTGGGGCTTCAGTGGTCAAATAGTAGAAGTTCATTAGTGTCAGAGGGGCAGAGCCGGCAGGGGTCAACACCAGGAGCCCAGAGGTAATCTCGTTCCCCCAGGGAAAGTGCCAGGCATCAGCTCAAACAACAAACAGCTGAGACCATTGCTGAAGAGCAACAGTGCTGGAGAGCACCCATAGGGAGTGAGAAGTCAGGGAGCCAGACCCCTCCCCCACACCTCAGGAACCTGAAGGTTATAATTCTAGACTCACAGGGGCGGAGCCAAAATGGCCGCATGAAGGCAGCGTCTTACCGGAGCTCTCTCACAAGGTCTGTCAAATTCCTATAAAAAAGTGAATTGGAGCAGATTGAGAGAGTCAGAAACTGTGAGCAGTCTGCGTGGGGCAAATTTCCGAGCCGAGAGTCTGAAAGACTGAAGGCACGAACCTGTAGGCTCGGAGAGGGCTCGGAGTTCAGCGTGCGGAGCTGCTCCAGACCAAAGCGGAAGCGGCCGGCTGGGAAATCCACGTGGCAGACAGGCTGGGAGAAAGCTGGGCGCCTGAAACCAGCAGAGATCCCCAGGACTCCCAACACAGGACGGCAGTCTGTGGGAGCGAGAGAGGCAACACAATGCCACCGGCCAACTCCTGATGCTTGCAGCCCAGGAACTCGGCTTCTTGAACTTCCGGAAGACACAATGGCCAGGTAAACGGCTCTAATCCCTCCCCGCCTCACCCGGAGAATTCCTCGGGGAAAAAAAAAGAAAAGAAAGCTGAAACAGAGGAGAAAGTAGTGGGGCCTCACAGGACAAATAGTAGAAGCTCATTAGTCCCAGAGGGGCAGAGGGCAGGGGTCAACGCCAGGAGCCCAGACGTAACTTTGCTCCCCCAGGGGAAGTGCCAGAAATCAGCTCAAACAAAAAACAGCTGAGACCATGCTGAAAAGCAAGTGCTGGAGAGCACCCATACGGAGTGAGACACCAGGGAGCCACATCCCTCCCCACACCTCAGGAAACTGAAGGCTATAATTCTAGACTCACAACCCCCAGAATAAGAAAGCTGGGACAGAGAGCCCTGAGGCCCAAAGATAGAAATTCATTGTAACACCAGGAAAAGGCAAAACAACAAACATGAAGAAGAACACAAAAAAAACTTAGGACAATAGATTCTTTTTATGGAGACAGGCAGAATCAAAATACCAATACAGAAGAGGACGGTAATGACGTGTCTGATACCTCAAAAGGTAATGTGAACTGGTCTCCAGCCCAAAAAGCATTGCTGGAAGAGTTAAAGGAGGATTTTAAAAACCAAATTAGGGAGGTAAAAGAAAACATGGAAAAAATGGAAAAGTCCCTAAAGAATAAGATTGGTGAAATGGCTATGGAGATTCAGAATCTAGAGAGAGAAAATCACACCCTGAGAGGCAAAATCAACCAATTGGAAAAGGAGACTCAAAAGCAAAATGAAAACACTAACTCATTAAAAATTAGAGTTGAGCAAGTGGAAGCTAATGAATCTACGAGGCACCAAGAAGTAGTAAAACAAAATGTAAAGAATGGAAAAAATAGAAAATAATGTGAAATATCTGATTGGCAAAACAACTGACCTGGAAAATAGATCCAGGAGAGACAATTTAAGAGTTATTGGTCTACCGGAAATCCATGATGAAAAAAAGAGCCTTGACAGTATCTTCGAAGAAACTATCAAAGACAACTGCCCAGAGGTCCTAGAACCAGAGGGCAAAATAGTCCTTGAAAGAATTCACTGATCACCCCCTGAAAGAGATCCCAAACTGAAAACACCAAGAAATATTATAGCCAAATTTCAGAACTATAAACTCAAGGAGAAAATACTGCTAGCAGCCAAAAAGAAGCAATTCAAATATCGTGGAACTACAGTCAGGATCACGCAGGATCTCTCAGCTTCCACATTAAAAGACAGGAGAAATTGGAATATGGTATTCCGAAGGGCAAAGGAGCTGGGACTACAACCAAGGATCAACTACCCAGCAAAACTAAGCATAATTTTTCAGGCAAGGCGATGGACATTCAATGAAATAAGGGAATTCCAGACTTTCCTGATGAAAAGGCCAGAACTCAATGGAAAATTTGATCTCCAAATACGAAACTCAAGAGAGACATAAAAAGGTAACCAGGGGGAAAAACCCCACAAACCTTAGTAACCAATAAGGGCAGGTTGTTTACATCTTTATGTGGGATTATATCATCTTATGTATATGTTATATATATATATATATACATATATGTCAGTCTTGATAATGGCACAGCTATTATGACAATTGAAAGGGATATACATAGGTTGTGAATGCCTGTATAAAATAACTGATGTAAAGATATAAAATCTAAGTAAGAGATATAAAGGGAGGGCTATGAGATAAGCGGTAAGGAGGTAGTAGAAAAGGGTAAATTACACCAAATGAAGTGGCACAAAAACATATTATAGTAGAGGGCAAGAAAGGAGGGAGAAGAGCAGTATTTGAGCTTTACTGTCATCTGATCTAGTTCAAGAAGGGAATAACATGCCCTGAAAAGCTTAGAAATCTAATTTGTCCTACGGGAAGTAGGAGGGGAAGGGGGGAAAAAGGGAGGGGGTGGTCAGAAGAGAGAGGAGAAGTAGCAAGTGGGAAACGGTAAGATAAGGGAGGGGAATAAAGAGGGAGGGTAAACTGAGGAAGGCGGCGGTCAAAAGCAAAACTTTGTCGAGGAGGAGAAGGGGAAAGGGAGAAATAAAAGCATAAACAGGGGGAATTAAGATGGAGAAAAAGACACAGATAGAAATCATAACTCTGAATGTGCAGGGGATGAACATTCTCATAAAACAGAAGCAGATAGCAGAATGGATTAAAAACCATAATCCTACAATATGCTGTTTACAAGAAATGCATTTGAAACAGGGGAATACACACAGTGTAAAGGTAAAAGGCTGGAGTAAAATATATTGGGCCTCAGCTAAAGTAAAAAAGCAGGTGTAGCAATCCTAATCTCAGACAAAGCAAAAGTAAAGATAGATTTAATTAAAAGAGATAAGGAAGGACATTATATCCTGCTAAAAGGCACCATAAACAATGAAGCAATATCATTGCTTAACATATATGCACCAAGTGGTAAGGCATACAAATTCTTAGAGGAGAGGTTAAGGGAGTTACAGGAAGAAATAGACAGCAAAACTATAATATTGGGAGACCTCAACCTCCCCCTTTCTGAACTTGATAAATCTAACCTCAAAATAAATAAGAAAAAAGTTAAGGAGGTAAACAGAATTTTAGAAAAGGCACATATGATAGACTTCTGGAGAAAACTGAATGGGGATAAAAAGGAATATACTTTCTTCTCAAAAGTACATGACACATACTCAAAAATTGACCATGTACTAGGGCATAAAAACCTCGCAATCCAGTGCAGAAAGGCAGAAGTAGTCAAAGCATCCTTTTCAGATCATGATGCAATAAGAATCATTTTTAATAAAGAACCATGGAAAAATAAGCTAAAAACTAATTGGAAACTAAATAATTTAATTCTAAAGAATGAGTGGGCCAAAGAGCAAATCAGAGAAACAATTAATAACTTCATTCAAGAGAATGACAATAATGAAACAACATACCAAAACTTATGGGATGCAGCAAAAGCAGTTCTTAGGGGAAGTTTTATATCTCTAAATGCCTACATGAATAAAATAGGGAAAGAGGAGATCAATGATCTGGACATACAGCTGAAAAAGCTAGAAAAAAAGCAAATTGGAACATTGTTGCATTGCTGGTGGAGTTGTGAGCTGATCCAGCCATTTTGGAGGGTGGTTTGGAACTATGCCCAAAGGGCTATAGAAATGTTCATACCCTTTGACCCAGCAATACCACTTCTAGGGTTGTATCCCAAAGAAATCACGCAAGCGGGAAAAGGAAACATATGTACAAGAATATTTATAGCAGCTCTCTTTGTGGTAGCCAAGAATTGGAAATCAAAGGGATGCCCATCAATTGGGGAATGGCTGAACAAGCTGTGGTATATGAAGGTGATGGAATACTATTGTGCCATAAGAAATGGGGATGATGCAGACTTCATAACAACCTGGAAAAACCTACACGACATAATGCTGAGTGAGCGGAGCAGAGCCAGGAGAACGTTGTGCACAGACACAGATATATGGATTCCGTGAGGACCAACCCTGGCATACTGCACTTTTCTCAGCAACCTAAGGGGCAAGGACAACTCCAGGGGACTCACGATGGAGAATGCTATCTTCATCGAGACAAAGAACTGCGAAGTTTGAATACAGACTGAGGCACACTACATGCTCGCCTTTTCTGCTTCTCTTTTGTTTTTGTTTTTGGGTTTTTTTTTTGGTTCTGTTTCTTCTTTCTCATGATTCATTCCATTGGTCAAAATTCTTCTCCACGACTTGACTAGTGCATAAATTAATTCAATGCGAAGTTATACATGACAGTTATATGATACTTCATGCCGTCTTGGGGAGGAAGGGGGGAGGGAGGGGAGAAAAACTGGAACTCAAAACTATGTAGAACCGTGTGTGGTAAACTAAAAATAAATAAAGAAATTTATTTAAAAAAAAAAGCAGTTCTTAGGGGAAGTTTTATATCCCTAAATGCCTACATGAATAAAATAGGGAAAAAGGATCTGTATGCCCAATGATCTGGGCATACAGCTGAAAAAGCTAGAAAAAGAGCAAATTGAAAACCCCCAATTAAGTACCAAATTAGAAATACTGAAAATCAAAGGAGAGATTAATAAAATTGAAACCAAGAAAACTATTGAATTAATAAATAAAACAAAGAGCTGGTTTTATGAAAAAACCAATAAAATTGATAAACCTTTGGCCAATTTGATAAAAAAATAGAAAGAAGAAAATCAAATTACCAGTATCAAAAATGAAAAGGGTGAGGTCACCTCTAATGAAGAGGAAATCAAAACAATAATTAGGAATTATTTTGCCCAATTGTATGCCCATAAATTTGACAACCTTAGAGATATGGATGAATATCTACAAAAACATAAACTGCCCAGGCTAACAGAAAAGGAAGTGAAATTTCTAAATAACCCCAACTCAGAAAAAGAAATTGAGCATGCCATCAATGAACTCCCTAGGAAAAAATCTCCAGGGCCAGATGGTTTTACATGTGAATTCTGCCAAACATTTAAAGAACAACTAATTCCAATAATTTGTAGACTATTTGGGAAAATGGGTGAAGAAGGAGTCCTACCAAATTCTTTTTATGACACAAATATGGTACTAATACCCAAACTAGGTAGAGTCAAAACAGAGAAAGAAAATTATAGACCAATTTCTCTAATGAATATTGATGCAAAAATTTTAAATAAAATATTAGCAAAAAGATTGCAGCAACTTATCATGAGAATAATACACTGCAACCAGGTAGGATTTATTCCAGGAATGCAAGGCTGGTTCAATATTAGGAAAACTATTAGCATAATTGACCATATCAACAACAAAACTGGCAGAAACCATATGATCATCTCAATAGACGCAGAAAAAGCCTTTGACAAAATACAACACCCATTCCTATTAAAAACACTAGAAAGCACAGGCATAAATGGAACTTTCCTTAAAAGTATAAATAGCATCTACATAAAACCATCAACAAGCCTTATTTGTAATGGGGATAAGCTAGATGCATTCCCAATAAGATCAGGGGTGAAACAAGGATGTCCATTATCACCCCTACTATTCAATTTGGTACTAGAAACGTTAGCTGTAGCAATAAGAGAAGAAAAAGAAATTGAAGGAATTAGAATAGGAAAAGAAGAAACTAAATTATCACTTTTTGCAGATGATATGATGATTTATCTAGAGAATCCTAGAGAATCAAGTAAAAAACTACTTGAAATAATAAACAACTTTAGCAAAGTTACAGGATATAAAATAAACCCACATAAATCCTCAGCATTCCTATACATTACTGACAAAGCCCAACAGCAAGAGATAGAAAGACAATTTCCATTCAAAGTTACTACAGACACTATAAAATATTTGGGAGTCTATTTGCCAAGACAAACCCAGGGTCTATATGAACGTAACTATGAAACACTTTTCACGTGAATAAAGTCAGATCTAAATAAATGGAAAAATATCAGTTGCTCATGGTTAGGCCGAGCTAATATAATAAAAATGACAATTTTACCTAAATTAATCTTTCTATTCAGTGCCATACCAATTGAACTACCAAAAAAATTATTTTACTGAGCTGGACAAAATAATAACAAAATTCATCTGGAAAAACAAGATGTCTAGAATATCTAGGGTATTAATGAAAAGAAATGCTAGAAAAGGTGGCCTAGCCATACCAGATATTAAACTGTACTACAGAGCAGCAGTCATCAAAACTACCTGGTACTGGCTAAGAAACAGAGGTGTGGATCAGTGGAATAGGATAGGAATACAAGATGGAGAAGTCAACAACTATAGCAATCTACTCTTTGATAAACCCAAAGAGGCCAGCTTCTGGGCTAATAATTCACTATTTCACAAAAACTATTGGGAAAATTGGAAAATGGTAGGGCAGAAACTGGGCATAGACCAATATCTTACACCATATACCAAAATAAAGTCAAAATGCGTTCATGATTTAGGAGTAAAGGCTGCTACTATAAGTAATTTGGGAGAGCAAGGAATAGTTTACTTATCAGATTTATGGAAAAGAAAAGTATTCATGACCCAACAAGAAATAAAGAGCATTACAAAATGCAAAATGGATAATTTTGATTATGTGAAATTGAAATGTTTTGTACAAAAAAAGCCAATGCAACAAAAATTAGGAGGGAAGCAGAAAACTGGGAGAAAATCTTTACAACTAGTAGCTCTGATAAAGGCCTCATTTCTAATATACACAGGGAACTGAGCCAAATATATAGGAATACAAGCCATTCCCAAGTTGAGAAATGGTCAAAGGATATGAACAGGCAGTTTTCAGAGGAAGAAATTAAAGCTATCTATAGGCATATGAAAAAATGCTCTAAATCACTACTGATTAGAGAAATACAAATCAAAACAACTCTTAGATACCACATATCTCCTGTCAGATTGGCTAAAATAACAAAACAGGAAAATGATAAGTGCTGGAAAGGATGTGGGAAAATTGGAATATTGTTACATTGCTGGTGGAGTTGTGAGATGATCCAGGCATTTTGGAGAGCAGTTTGGAACTATGCCCAAAGGGCTATAAAAATGCTCATACCCTTTGACCAAGCAATACCACTTCTAGGGTTGTATCCTCAAGAAATCACACAAGCGGGAAAAGGACCTGTATGTACAAGGATATTTATAGCGGCTCTTTTTGTGGTAGCCAAGAATTGGAAATCAACTGGGGAATGGCTGAACAAGCTGTGGTATATGAAGGTAATGGAATACTATTGTGCCATAAGAAATGGGGATGAAATGGACTTCATAAAACCTGGAAAAACCTACATGACATAATGCTGAGTGAGCAGAGCAGAGCCAGGAGAACATTGTACACAACCACAGATACATGAAATCTGTGAGAACCAAGCCTGACAGACTTCGCTCCTCTCACTAACACAAGGTGCAGGCACAACTCCAAAGGACTAACGATGAAGAATGCTATCTACATCCAGAGAAAGAACTATGAAGTTTGAATGCAGATTGAGGCACGCTTCATGCTCGCCTTTTTATCTTCTCTAACAGAGTTTTTGTTTTTGGGTTGTTTTATTTTTTTTTTTGGTTCTGTTTCTTCTTTTTCGTTATTCATTCCATTGGTTGTAATTCTTCTCCACAACTTGACTAGTGTATAAATTAATTCAATGCGAAGTCATTCGTGGTAGTTATATGAGATTCCATGCCATCTTGGGGAGGGAGCGAGGAGGGAGGGGAGAAAATCTGGAACTCAAAATTATGTAGAACCGTCTGTTGTAAACTAAAAATAAAAATAAATTTAAAAAATAGTTTACCAGCTGTGGGATTGTTGGATTGGAGCGGGGAGAGACTGAATATCAGATACCAGTTGGGGGACTATTAGAATTGCCCAGCCTAGAGATGATGAGGTCTTGAACCAGAGCAATAGCTGAGTGAACAGAGAAGAGGACAGATGTCATAGATCTTCTACAGGTGAAATCAACAAAATGGTAACTGACGGGATGTTAGGGAGAGAGGGAAGGGAAAAAATAGAATCAAAGATGACGGGGGAGGGGGTGGGGCAGAGCCAAGATGGCGGCTGGTAAGCACCGACTAGAGTGAGCTCCGTACCCAAGTCCCTCCAAAAACCTATAAAAATGGCTCTGAACCAATTCTAGAACGGCAGAACCCACAGAACAGCAGAGGGAAGCAGGGCTCCAGCCCAGGACAGCCCAGACGGTCTCTGGGTGAGCTCTATTCCACACGGAGCTGGGAGCTGGGAGCTGGGAGCTGGGAACGGAGTGGAGCAGAGCCCAGCCTGAGCGGCGTGGACAATCCAGACCAGAAGCCAGGCGGAGGGGGCCCTAGCGCCCTGAAAATGTGAGCTGCAGCAGTTACCAGACCCCTCGACCCACAAACACCAAAGACTGCGGAGAAGGTTAGTAAAAAGCTGCCGGAGTGGAAGGAGTTCCTGGTTCGGCTTCCAGCCCCGGGGGCAGCGGAGGTGGGGCAGCTACAGCTGTTGTTACTTCCGGCTCCAGGCCCACCTGGTGGGAGGAATTAAGTGGCGGATCACAGCAGGGGTGCACAGCCTGCCGAAGATCTGAGCCCAGTCTGGACTGGGGGTCCTTGGGGAAGGAGGAGTGCGGCTCTGACAGAGCTGGCACCTCCCCCCAAACGTAGAACATAGAACTCTGTAATCTACAAGCAGTCATACCCCACTGAAAAACTCAAGGTTCAAGTTAGTTGGTTGGGAATATGGCCAGGCAGCGAAAACGTGCCCAGATTCAGTCTCAGACTTTGGATTCTTTCTTTGGTGACAAAGAAGACCAAAACATACAGCCTAAAGAAGACAACAAAGTCATAGAGCCTACAACAAAAGCCTCCAAGAAAAACATGAACTGGCCCCAGACCATAGAAGAACTCAAAAAGGATTTGGAAAAGCAAGTTAGAGAAGTAGAGGAAAAATTGGGAAGAGAAATAAGAAGGATGCGAGAAAACCATGAAAAACAAGTCAATGACTTGCTAAAGGAGACCCAAAAAAATACTGAAAAATACACTGAAGAAAACAACACCTTAAAAAATAGACTAACTCAAATGGCAAAAGAGCTCCAAAAAGCCAATGAGGAGAAGAATTCCTTGAAAGGCAGAATTAGCCAAATGGAAAAGGAGGTCCAAAAGACCACTGAAGAAAATACTACTTTAAAAATTAGATTGGAGCAAGTGGAAGCTAGTGACTTTATGAGAAATCAGGATATTATAAAACAGAACCAGAGGAATGAAAAAATGGAAGACAATGTGAAATATCTCCTTGGAAAAACCACTGACCTGGAAAATAGATCCAGGAGAGATAATTTAAAAATTATTGGACTACCTGAAAGCCATGATCAAAAAAAAGAGCCTAGATACCATCTTTCAGGAAATTATCAAGGAGAACTGCCCTGATATTCTAGAGCCACAGGGCAAAATAGAAATTGAAAGAATCCATCGATCGCCTCCGCAAATAGATCCCAAAAAGAAATCTCCTAGGAATATTGTTGCCAAATTCCAGAGCTCCCAGATCAAGGAGAAAATACTGCAAGCAGCCAGAAAGAAACAATTTGAGTATTGTGGAAACCCAATCAGAATAACCCAAGATCTGGCAGCTTCTACATTAAGAGATCGAAGGGCTTGGAATGCGATATTCCGGAGGTCAATGGAGCTAGGATTAAAACCTAGAATCACCTACCCAGCAAAACTGAGTATCATGTTCCAAGGCAAAATATGGAGTTTCAATAAAATAGAGGACTTTCAAGCTTTCTCAGTGAAAAGACCAGAACTGAATAGAAAATTTGACTTTCAAACACAAGAATCAAGAGAAGCATGAAAAGGTAATCAAGAAACGGAAATTGCAAGGGACTTACTAAAGTTGAACTGTTTGTTTACATTCCTACATGGAAAGATGATGAGTATGATTCATGAGACCTCAGTATTAGGGTAGTTGAAGGGAATATGCATATATATATATATATGCATATATATATATGTTTAAGTATATATATAAGTGAATGTGTATGTATGTATGTATCTTTGTGTATATGTATGTATGTGTATGTATGTGTATATATATATATATGTAAAGAGAGAGAGCAGACACAGGGTGAGTTGAGGATGAAGGGAAGATATCTAAAAGAAATAAAATGAAATTAAGGCAGGAGAGAGTAACATACTGAGAGAGGGAGATAGGGAGAGATAGAATGGGGTGGATTATCTCGCATAAAGGTGGCAAGAGGAAGCAGTTCTATGGGAGGAGGGGAGAGGGCAGGTGAGGGGGGAATGAGTGAACCTTGCTCTCATCAGATTTGGCCTGAGGGGGAATACCATACATACTCAGTTGGGTATCTTACCCCACAGGAAAGAAGAGGGAGGAAGATAAAAAAAAAATAAAAGGCAGGGGGATGATGGAGTGGAGGGCAGATGGGGGTGGAGGTAATCAAAACAAACACTTTGGAAAGGGGACAGGGTCAAGGGAGAAAATTCAATAAAGCGGGATGGGTTGGGAAGGAGCAAAATGTAGTTAGCCTTTCACAACATGAGTATTGTGGAAGGGTTATACATAATAATACATGTGTGGCCTAGGTTGAATTGCTCAACTTCTTAGGGACGGTGGGTGGGAAGGGAAGAGGGAAGGGAATTTGGAACTCAAAGTTTTAAAATCAGATGTTCAAAAACAAAAAAACTTTTTGTATGCAACTAAAAAATAAGATACACAGGCAATGGGGCATAGAAATTTATCTTGCCCTACAAGAAAGGAAGGGAAAAGGGGATGAGAGGGGAGGGGGGTGATAGAGGGGAGGGCTGACTGGGGAACAGGGCAACCAGAATATACGCCATCTTGGAGTGGGGGGGAGGGTAGAAATGGGGAGAAAATTTGTAATTCAAACTGTTGTGAAAATCAATGCTGAAAACCAAATATGTTAAATAAATAAATTGCATTTAAAAAAAATAATAATAATAAAAAAGTGCTACATAAAAATAAATAAATAAATAAATTTGGTAAAAAAAAAAAAAAAGAATCAAAGATGACTCCAAAGTGATAATAATTCAGTTCAACCAACTAATGAAGTTAAAACCATATTTCAACATCAAAGTTGCAAAACTTTAAGTAAAAATCAGTGAGAAAGGGGGATAGGAAGCAGTCTCAGATCCCAAATGCTCAGTAAGAGGAAGCATGAAACGTATTCCTTTGCATTTCAACCTGGGCCAAATGCTGCTCTTCTTCAGACTTGACCTCTTGTATTTCCTAGTGGATCTTGAGATGCTTGCACTTAATTTTCCTCTCCTTCCCAAACCCTCTAAAAAGAGATCTATAATAACTGAAAATTGAAGTTCCTTTATTTTTCAGATTAACTATTTGGTAGACAAAAATTAATATATTGAGTATAGAGAAAAATCCTTCAACTCTCCAAAGATCCAAAAACATTATAGTCAATAACCACCAGCATCCCTTCCATTCACCAACAAGACCACCTTCCAGAATCACTACGATCAAAAAGCCATCACTTTATGGCCAGTCTAATGGTGAGCCTCTCCGCACTTAGCTAGGCTGGTCCTCAGATGACAAATACATAGCCCATACCAAGGCTTAGGTTCAAATACCACACTAAGTAAGTCACTTATACCTTCTTAGTCTCAGTTTCTTCATCTATAAAATGGGGATGCTTATAATACCCACCTCAGAGGGTTGTTGTGAGGATGAAAAAAGATAATGTATGTGAATTATTTTGCAATACTTAAAAAGATATGTACATGTGAATTATTATTATGTTCACTGAGACCTTTCCAGCTTCACAGGATTTACTGGAATTTGCCCCCATACTGATATAGTATTTCCCCTGTACTAACACAGGATTAGATAAACATAGGACTTTGGTGGAGGAGCAGATGAATAATGCTCTAAATTTTGTTTTTTTCTTTTTGTTAAGGGGTTGACAAGCTTACTTTAATTCAGCACACAAATATCATTCACTTAGTTCAGGGGAAGAGACAAGCACACTGAACTTCAGAGCAAATTAAAAAACAAATTACAAACATCAACAGACAGACCAAATACAGATTCATAGTTACCAACATCTAGGTTCAGCCCTGGAGCTCAGAACAAAGGTTGGCCCAGAGTCACTCGCACCACCACGGCTGTGGGTGAGAGCTCCAAAGAAGAGACAGTCAACCCCTGGTTTTTATATCTTTTTCAGGGTCAGGGGTGAGTCACACACTCGACTCACCCACATGATCTAGAATTGTCACAAAGAGGCGGGCTTAAACCCACGTGGTCTAAAAGCCTCTGCTGTCCCAGACATGTAAGCTAGACCCTCCCTGGAGTTAGCCCCACCTTGGGCCCCACCTTAGTTGCCAATCCACACCCACTAAGGTTTTATACCTAATAGGGCTTTGGGCCTGGGGCTTAGTACCTAGTAAGACTTAATGAAAAGCCAAACTCTTCAAAGGCACTTGGTTGAACTAAGTGCTAAGGAGCCCATTTTGCTTACCAACACACTCCACCCCTTGTTCTAGGATACATAATCTAATCAGCCATGTATCCTAGAACATATATTGACCCATTATACATTGTGATCCAATTACGCAGGAAACTAAAACATATCATTCACAACAAAGCAAAATAATCATTCAGTGACATTCCCAAATATTTGTTTACAATACAAACATGACCCACCCCTAGGTCCCAGCAAGATAATCTCTTCAATCAATCAGGCATGGGCATGCTTTAGTTAGTTAAGTCCTAAAGCAAACAACCGAACAGAGTTCTCTTGGGGATGTCTCCTCCCCAAACTGCCAACGCAGGCTTCCACGTGGCACCCAAAGTCCCAATTTCAAAGAAAGAGTCCAAACAAAGTTCTTTTAGGGTCTGTCCTCCCCATTATGTTCCAGTTCCCAGTTCCAAGTCCTGAGGGGTGACTGGACGATAAAAGCCAATGGGGTGGGGTCCCTGGGGGGTCCAAGGCACTTCCCCCACCCCAACAAAAACAAATCCATGTCTCCCTCCCGGATTCCAAGCAGCCCAAGCTGAAGGGACCAAAAAGGCAGACTCAGTGCCTTGCTGCAAAGTTTCTATCTTGCCCCAGGGCTGAATATCAAGCCCCTGGGTTCCTAGTTGTCTAGTTCCAGCTGGCCTCTCCTGGCTTCTGCCAGAATCTGGGTTGCAATGTAGGTGATTCTTCACCTTTTTGCTCACCTCAAAGTTCTCTGCTCTGGCTGGGGAAGGCAGGGAAAAAACACACTCAGTGTCTTGCTGCAAAGTTTCCATCTTGCCCCAGGGCTGGACTCCAAGCTCCTGGGTTCCAACTCCAGCTGGCTTCACCTGGCTTCTTCTGGAATGTAAGCCATTCTCCACCACTTCGATCCTCTCACTGAAGTCAGCTCCAAGGCAGCTCATGGCTTTCAGCTTTCCAAAGCATGCAGGCAATCTTCTGCTCTGTCTGGATCAATATTTTGGCAGCTGCTGTCTGCTTCTTCTTTCTCCTCACCAGCACCTCCTGCCAAATCTGTAGGAAAGCCATTCTCCAAGTCTCCAAGGCCATTCTCCCCTCCTGTTTCAAAACTCCATATACAATATAATCTCAAGACATTCACGCTTTCAGCACAGTCCTCTGGGGCCAGGCTTATCAGCTTAAGCCCTAGGAAGAAGGGATCATCTCCTGCTCTGGGCCCCTGGGAAACCACGCCCACCACTTCCATCAGGACTTTGTTGCTCCTGAGGCTGCACAGAACCATAGCCACCCCAAATACAAAAAGCAGTCCAAAAACAGGGAAACATTCAGCAAACCCAGCACCCCAAAACGCCATGCTTTCCTGTTAAAGGCAGAGCCTGACCATAACTATGCCGTTTGTTTCAACAATCTGGCTAGCAGCTTCTGTAGGTGTAAGATCCACCTACAACCAGCACCCAGAAAGTTGCCAACATGCTGCGAAAGCACAGGTTCTTTTGATCTGCTTTAATAAGGAAAGCAAGGTTAAGGGGTTGACAAACTTACTTTAATTCAGCACACAAATGTCATTCACTTAGTTCAGGGGAAGAGACCAGCACACTGAACTTCAGAGCAAATTACAAACAAATTACAAACATCAACAGACAGACCAAATACAGATTCATAGTTACCAACATCTAGGTTCAGCCCGGGAGCTCAGAACAAGGGCTGGCCCAGAGTCACTTGCACCACCACGGCTGTGGGTGAGAGCTCCCAATTTTGGTGTTTTCTTTTAGCCTACCAGTCAATAAATATTTATTGAGCACTGATATGCTAAGCACTGTGCAAAGCAATCCAAAGCTTGCTTAATAATACAATGGATAGGGGGCGGAGCCAAGATGGCGGCTGGTAAGCACAGACTAGAGTGAGCTCCGTACCCAAGTCCCTCCAAAAACCTATAAAAATGGCTCTGAACCAATTCTAGAACGGCAGAACCCACAGAACAGCAGAGGGAAGCAGGGCTCCAGCCCAGGACAGCCCGGATGGTCTCTGGGTGAGCTCTATTCCACACGGAGCTGGGAGCTGGGAGCTGGGAACGGAGTGGAGCAGAGCCCAGCCTGAGCGGCGTGGACGATCCAGACCGGAAGCCGGGCGGAGGGGGCCCTAGCGCCCTGAATATGTGAGCTGCAGCAGTTACCAGACCCCTCGACCCACAAACACCAAAGACTGCGGAGAAGGTTAGTGGGAAAAGCTGCAGGAGTGGAAGGAGTTCGCAGTTCAGCTTCCAGCCCCCGGGGCAGCGGAGGTGGGGCAGCTACAGCTGTTGTTACTTCCGGCTCCAGGCCCACCTGGTGGGAGGAATTAAGTGGCGGATCGCAGCAGGGGTGCACAGCCTGCCGAAGATCTGAGCCCAGTCTGGACTGGGGGTCCTTGGGGAAGGAGGAGTGCGGCTCTGACAGAGCTGGCACCTCCCCCCCAAATGTAGAACATAGAACTCTGTAATCTACAAGCAGTCATACCCCACTGAAAAACTCAAGGGTCAAGTTAGTTAGTTGGGAATATGGCCAGGACGCGAAAACGCGCCCAGATTCAGTCTCAGACTTTGGATTCTTTCTTTGGTGACAAAGAAGACCAAAACATACAGCCTAAAGAAGACAACAAAGTCATAGAGCCTACAACCAAAGCCTCCAAGAAAAACATGAACTGGCCCCAGACCATAGAAGAACTCAAAAAGGATTTGGAAAAGCAAGTTAGAGAAGTAGAGGAAAAATTGGGAAGAGAAATAAGAAGGATGCGAGAAAACCATGAAAAACAAGTCAATGACTTGCTAAAGGAGACCCAAAAAAATACTGAAAAATACACTGAAGAAAACAACACCTTAAAAAATAGACTAACTCAAATGGCAAAAGAGCTCCAAAAAGCCAATGAGGAGAAGAATTCCTTGAAAGGCAGAATTAGTCAAATGGAAAAGGAGGTCCAAAAGACCACTGAAGAAAATACTACTTTAAAAATTAGATTGGAGCAAGTGGAAGCTAGTGACTTTATGAGAAATCAGGATATTATAAAACAGAACCAGAGGAATGAAAAAATGGAAGACAATGTGAAATATCTCCTTGGAAAACCACTGACCTGGAAAATAGATCCAGGAGAGATAATTTAAAAATTATTGGACTACCTGAAAGCCATGATCAAAAAAAGAGCCTAGATACCATCTTACAGGAAATTATCAAGGAGAACTGCCCTGATATTCTAGAGCCACAGGGCAAAATAGAAATTGAAAGAATCCATCGATCGCCTCTGCAAATAGATCCCAAAAAGAAATCTCCTAGGAATATTGTTGCCAAATTCCAGAGCTCCCAGATCAAGGAGAAAATACTGCAAGCAGCCAGAAAGAAACAATTTGAGTATTGTGGAAACTCAATCAGAATAACCCAAGATCTGGCAGCTTCTACATTAAGAGATCGAAGGGCTTGGAATGCGATATTCCGGAGGTCAATGGAGCTAGGATTAAAACCTAGAATCACCTACCCAGCAAAACTCAGTATCATGTTCCAAGGCAAAATATGGATTTTCAATAAAATAGAGGACTTTCAAGCTTTCTCAGTGAAAAGACCAGAACTGAATAGAAAATTTGACTTTCAAACACAAGAATCAAGAGAAGCATGAAAAGGTAAACAAGAAAGAAAAACCGTAAGGGACTTACTAAAGTTGAACTGTTTTGTTTACATTCCTACATGGAAAGATGATGAGTATGATTCATGAGACCTCAGTATTAGGGTAGTTGAAGGGAATATGCATATATATATATATGCATATATATATATATGTTTAAGTATATATATAAGTGAATGTGTATGTATGTATGTATCTATGTGTATATGTATGTATGTGTATATATAGATATGTAAAAGAGAGAGAGCAGACACAGGGTGAGTTGAGGATGAAGGGAAGATATCTAAAAGAAATAAAATGAAATTAAGGGATGAGAGAGTAACATACTGAGAGAGGGAGATAGGGAGAGATAGAATGGGGTGGATTATCTCGCATAAAGGTGGCAAGAGGAAGCAGTTCTTTGGGAGGAGGGGAGTGGGCAGGTGAGGGGGCAATGAGTGAACCTTGCTCTCATCAGATTTGGCCTGAGGGGGAATACCATACATACTCAGTTGGGTATCTTACCCCACAGGAAAGAAGAGGGAGGAAGATAAAAAAAAAAATAAAAGGTGGGGGGATGATGGAGTGGAGGACAGATGGGGGTGGAGGTAATCAAAACAAACACTTTGGAAAGGGGACAGGGTCAAGGGAGAAAATTCAATAAAGCGGGATGGGTTGGGAAGGAGCAAAATGTAGTTAGCCTTTCACAACATGAGTATTATGGAAGGGTTATACATAATAATACATGTGTGGCCTAGGTTGAATTGCTCAACTTCTTAGGGAGGGTGGGTGGGAAGGGAAGAGGGAAGGGAATTTGGAACTCAAAGTTTTAAAATCAGATGTTCAAAAACAAAAAAACTTTTTGTATGCAACTAAAAAATAAGATACACAGGCAATGGGGCGTAGAAATTTATCTTGCCCTACAAGAAAGGAAGGGAAAAGGGGATGAGAGGGGAGGGGGGTGATAGAGGGGAGGGCTGACTGGGGAACAGGGCAACCAGAATATACACCATCTTGGAGTGGGGGGGGAGGGCAGAAATGGGGAGAAAATTTGTAATTCAAACTGTTGTGAAAATCAATGCTGAAAACCAAATATGTTAAAGAAATAAATTGCATTTAAAAAAAAAAAAAAATAATATAATGGATAAAGACAGAATAGGGCAGCTAGGTGGAGCAATGGATAGAGTGTCAGCTTGAAGTCAGGAAAACTCATCTTCCTGGGTTCAAATCTGGCCTCAGACACTAGCTCTGTGACCCTGGACAAGTCACTTAACCCTGTTTGCCTCAGTTTCTGCATGTACAAAATGAGCTGGAGAAAGTAATGGCAAACCACTGTAGTATCTTTACCAAGTAAACCCCAAATGGGATCACAAAGAGTTGGATATGACTAAAAACAAATGAACAACCAAAGACTGAATCAAACTCACTTAGCAAATTTAGGGATTGTCCTTTTTCTATGCCTCCACAAGAAATGCGAATTATTTATTAGCTTAAGTAAGACCCTGGGTTTTGATGCCAATTTTCTTGTCATTTAGGATGGTTTCTCTGGGAGAATAGAAGGGGGATGGATAGATCCCTTTACTTCAATCCTTAGTCCTCCTAATGGCACTGTTGTGTTTACCACTTCAGATAGGTAAGTATGATGCAGGTGAAAGGGAGAAATATTGTTGTTCTTATGATTATAGTCATTATAATTCCTTCTTGGAAGACTCGAGAAAGCTCAGCCCAAGATGTAATTGGCTGATGCCCTTATGGGCATGAATGAAAAGCAAATACATGCCCATGGGACATCTAGTAATTTATCTAATAAAGTAAATAGCCTTTGCTGGCAAAAAGAAATTCACACACATGCCCCCAAAAATTGTTTTTAAAAGGACACTAGCATTTGTACTCTGGTGCCAAATGACCCTAAGGATAATTAATAAATGAGATCTAAAAACCAGCAAAACACCCAGATCCTAAACAGAGCTGGATATACATCTTTTCTATGTACGAGGCTTAGCATCTACATAACGGGTGCCTAAAAATTCAAACCTAAATGACTTTGTTGATTGAGAACACTTTAATCTCTATAATGCCAAAGATCTTAGCAGCATATAGTAATGCCCAAAGAGCTAGGTCAGAACTGGCCAAATCCCCTAACTGTCCAATTACACACAAAGATTTATCTGCATGATCCCTATTGATGCAAACTGAAGCTATATGTCTCTTAAAACTATCTAACGAACCTGTCCTCAAAGTGCTCAGAGGGCATGCACCATCCTTGCATGATTTCAGACAGTTTGAAGTTGGTGACTGTTCCAACTAGCGTTCTGTTTCGATGAAATGTAAATTGATGTCACCATAATTTTGCATTAATTCCTATGTGTCATTGTTCCTACCAAGAATAGCCTTGCATGCTATTATACTATGATTAAACATGTAGGAGGTTCAAGGGAATGAAGGGACAAAGAGTATATAGAATCGCAGAATTTTGGAGCTCAACAAGGTCTTGGAGATGAAAGCCTTCACAGTTATAATTGTATAAGCTTGTGAATGGAAGTTCTAGCTTGTTTTCCTGATGATAGATAGATAGATAGATAGATAGATAGATAGATAGATAGATATAGATATATCACATATATATTTTAAATTATAAGGAAACTTTGAAAATGGAATTTATTGGTTATTTAAGATGAAATATTCAATTTTGATTACATGACATTAGAAATCTTTTGCATGAACAAGATCAATGAAGACAGATTAAGAAGGAAAACAGCTGAGTGGGGAAAAATCTTTGTATTAAATATCTCTAATGAAGGTCTGAAATATAAGCTATATAGGTCATTAACACAAATATATGAGAACAAGAGCCATTCTCCTATAGGTAAGTACTCTAAAGATTTGAGCAGTTTGCAAAAAAAAATGTAAGTTCTAAATAGTCGTTTGAAAACAAGCTCCAGACATCCGAATTAAAATAATTCTGAGGTTATTCCTAACCCCCTACAAACTGGATAAGATTACTAAAAAAAATGGAACCATCAATGTTGGAGAAGTTGTGAAGAGACAGGAAAAATTAATACACTGTCGGATGAGCAATGAATTCATTAAACTGTCCTGCATATCAATTTAGAATTTTGCAAGAAAAATGACTAAATTGTACATACCCTTTGACTCAGAAATTTTGATACCAAGCATATTCTCCATGAAAGTCAGCTATAATAACAAAGGTCTAACTTATACCAAAATATTTATAGCAGCACTTTTTGTGATAGCAAAACAACAAAGCAAAGCAGGACAATTACTAAATAAACTGCAGTCTATGGATGTAACTGCACAGTAAGAAATTATTATTATGCAGTAAGAAATGAATAATATGAAAATTCAGAGAGACATTAGATTTATTAGATTTATACAAACTGCTGGTTATTGTCACCATTATGTTGCATTTGAATCTCAAACTCAACAGACAAAAAAAGCTAAACTCAAAACTTTCCCCCTAAATCTACCTCTTATCCTCTCTTGTATATTTCTATTGAGGGCACCACAATTCTTCCAGTTATACAAGTTCACAACGTAGGAGTTATCCTTGACTTTTCACTCAACCCCCATATCCAATCAATTGTCAAACCTTGTTGATCCCACCTACATCCACCTACATTCCATCTCTCACTTCTGTCTCTTTCTCTCTACCCACCCCATGACCCCCCCACCTTTGTCTAGGTCTTCATCACCTCTTACCTATACTATTACAATGGTTTCTTCAGCGGTCCTATATCCAGTCTCTCCCCTCCTTACTTCACATTTCACATAGTTGTCAAACTGAAGTAGTAAAGTAAATCTCTGACCGCATTTCCTCCCTACTTTATAAGCTTTAGTAATTCTCCATTGCCTATAGGTTAAAATAAAAGTTTCTCTGCCAAATCACCATTTATTTATTGATTTTGTGTATATCATATTTATTTTTTTTCTTCGAATATGTATCCCTGTAACATAATGTTAGCACCACCACTTCCAAGGACAGAGACTATTTCACTTTTTTTTATTTCTATTGATAGGCCTAGCACAGTGCTTGGCACATAGTAAGTACGTAATAGAAGCTTGTCAATGGATTGATTAAACTGACGCAAAGTGAAATAAGCAGAACTAAATATATGCATCCATACATATATACTTATGTTATGCACACAATTTGTACAATGATGTAAGTTGAAATATTACTAAAAGCAAACTGAATTCTGATTAGTTGAAAAATCAGTAATGGTCCCAGAAAATAGAACAAAACTTTTTCCTCTCACAGATAGACACGGTACTCCTAGGGTAAAATGTTACGTATATTGTCAGGCATGGTCATTGTACCATATGGGGAACTATTTCTAGAAATGATTGCGATATTAAAAACAAGATATTAATAAAACTTTTTTACATTTTAAAGAAAATAGAATGTTAGAACTGGGAAAATATTATGAGCTAGAGGAGACCTTAAATCACAGAATGTCAGTACTCAAGCAGACTTAAGAGATAATGAACTCAAAGTCCCTCATAAGGCCATGAAGCTAGTTAATGGTCAAGCTAGGACTAGAACTCATCTTCTTTATCTCAGCTTAGCATTCTTTCTGTATCTTTTGTTTTGTTTTTAACATTTAAGACAAAGGGTTATAATAAGGTCTTATAAACCAACATAATGATCAGTGTGTTTACAGCACTGTCTCAATAATTCAATTTAATTCAACTCTAGAATTCAGAATATTAGAACTAGAATTCAATTTAGCATGGTATAGTGGATGGGGCACAGGACTCCAAATCAGGAAGACCTAGGTTCAAATTCTCTCTATGATAATTACTAGCTATGTGACCTTGGGCAAGTCACTTAAATTGTGTCTCACTATCCACATCTATAAAAAAAGATGTCTCAGTGACCTCTAAGGTGCCTTCTCACCCAAAATCTATGGTCCTATCATCCCACTTAATGCTGATTGTTATATACAGGCTTACAAAGCAAATGCACTAGACAATACTGTGCCTTCAACAGAGGCTCACCAAATTTTTACTCATCTCCACAAAAATCATTTTGTTTCTATCCCAAGTACCATATGTTCAGGAATTTTATTTACAGATATTCTACTATGCTAGTATAGAACCAGTTGTTTATATGTTTATTTTTTCAAGGGTAGGAGTAAAGACTATGGTAGTTCTGAATCTATGAATTTACCTATGTAGGGAAATGTTCATTTGAGAAACAACCTGAAGACAAACAACTACTCTTCTATCATTTATGCTTTTAGACAAACCAATCAATTACCTTCTCTTTTGAACACTCTTCTCTACACTGGTCTCTCCTGGTTCTCCTCCTATCTGTTTGAACTTTCCTGCTCATTTTCCTTCACTGGATCTTCATCCAAATTGTGTCTGTTAACCTCTATTGCCCCACCCCCAAGACATACAGAGTGGGCATCTGTTCTTTCCTCTATATATTATTTAACTCAGTCATCTCATCATCCCCTATGGATTCAACCGTTATCTCTATGCAGATGATTCTCAGATTTATTTGTCCAGCCCTAACTTCTGACCTCCAGTCTCATAACCCCAACTGTCTATTGGACTTTTTGAACTAGATGTCCCACAGATAATTTAAACTCAACACATCTGTAAGTGAACTCATTATCCTTTCCCCAAACCTCTCCTCTCTTCCTAATTTTTTATTAAGGAGAAGGGTACCATCACCATCCTAGTCACTCAGGCTTGAAATCAAGTTGTCATCCTTGATTGCTCATTCTCTCTTACCTTCCATATCCAATCAGTTGTTAAGTCCTGTAATTTCTACTTTTGTACTGTCCCTCCTATATATCTCTTTTTTTGTCTAATGCTGCAACCACCTTCATTCATGCCCTCGTTATCTGATACATGGACTATTACAATAGCCTGATGGTTGGTGACCCCACCCCAAGTTTCTCCCCATTCTAGTCTATCCTCTACTCTACTGTTAAATTAATCTTCAAAAAAAACACAACTGATTATGCCACTATTCTATCAACTACAGGGGCTCCTTATTCCCTTGAAGATCAAATATAAAAATCAAAGCTCTTTATGCCCTGACCCCTTCCTAACTTTCCAGTCTTCTCCCATCTTTTCCCTCTCTCTCCATGAACTCTACAATCCAATGGCACCAGCCTCCTCTTTCACTGGAAACTTCATCTCCTTAGTCCTGTATTTTCACTTTCTACCCCCTATGCCTGGAAATCTTTCCCTTCTTGCCTTTCCCTCATATCTTCCCTGGCTGCCTTCTAAAGTTACAATTTCTAAGAATAATTAATTAATTAAAGAATAAAGTCCCATATTCTACTAGCCTTCCCCAGTCTCCCTCAATGCTAGTACTTTCCCTCTGTTTATGGCCTCCAATTTATCCTGTTTGTACTTAATTGTTTTCATGGTATCTCCCCATAATACCATAAACCCCTTGAGAGTGGGAACTGTCCTTTGACTTTCATTGTATCCTCAGCATTTACCACAGTGCCTGGCACATAGTAGGTATTTAACAAATGCTTGTTGACTGACTAGAGAGTTACCTGGGCCACTGAGAAGTTAAATGGCATGCCCAGAGTCACATACTCAGCATAAGTAGGAGGTGGCATTAGAACCCACATGGGATCATAGTATCACAAATTTAGAGCCAGAAGATATTTTAGAGGTTATCTAGAACAACCCCTTAATTTGGTAGATGAAGGAATTGAGGTCTAGAGACATGAAGTATCTTGCCCAAGGTCCCATAGATAGTATATGCCAGAGGCAAGATTTGAACTCACATTTTCCTGACTCTAAGATCAATCTTTTCTCTAATCCCTACACTGTGCTGCTTCTCTGAGCATTTAATAACTCAAAGGTTTTTACAACTAATACATGTAGTATTAATAGCAGCATCAAAGCTGTCATCATGGATTGCCTTCCTATTTCATTTTAATAACTATCAAATGTTGAGTCTGGTCATTACTTGATATTAACACCTCTAAGAAAATTTCTTATCTATGATACATCTGAGTTACTTCCCAATGAAATCTCTGCTCACTCTTTCTGCTCCACAATGACCCTTCCTTTGCTCTGAATACTGTCAGCGCTGTGATATACTTCATAAGAACTTTTGCCACACTGGCTCTCAGGTAGATGACCATCTTCCAGGTGAAGGATCAGCCTATTAAAATCTCAGGCAAGAATCTTGCCAGCAATGTCTAAGAGAGAGAGAGCCCCCTGTGATTGTCACAGGACAATCTATTTCCTTTACCTTTATAAAGATGGATAATAGAGGTATCCTTGAACTCCTGTGGGATAACTTCCTCTTGTACTATCAAACTGAAGGTCTACAGAGCCATTGTACTGACTTCATTGTTGTATGCCTGTGAAACCTGGACAGTCTTCCAGTGCCATGACAGGAAACTGAATCATTTCCATTTGAATTGTCTTAGGAAGATTCTGAAGCTCACCTGGCAGGATAAGGTACCATACACTGAGGTCTTTACTAGAACTAAACTGTCAAGTATTCAAACTCTGCTTCAGAGAGCACAATTCTGATGGGCTGGTCAGGTTGTTCAAATGCAAAACATATGCTTACCAAAAAGACTATTTTATGGAGAACTCACACAAGGCAAGTGTTCACATGGTGATCAGGAGAGGTGATACAAGGACACTCTCGAGGTCTCTCTGAAGAACTTTGGAATTGATTATGTGACATGGGAGACACTGGCACAGGACCACTCACCATGGCATGCCCACATCAGGGAAGGCACTATGCTCTATGAGCAAAGCAGAATTGAAACATCTCAAAGGAAATGGAGGATGTGTAGATTTAGAGAATCCATCCTAAATGTTCAAACAGATTATCTGTGCCCAACCTGTGGTAGAATATTCCAAACTCATATTGGTCTGATCAGCCACAATCAGACACATTGAAACTTGACTCTAGCATAGTGATGTCATTTTTGTTTTCTTCGAGAATGAAGGACAACAACCAACCAACCATAAGAACTTTTGCCTTCTTGCTCATAATGTCTTAGAAATATTCTCTAGTTATTTTATGTGTGTATGTCTTATCAAAAATCAGAGTGAGAAGGAGACTTTCAGGTCATTTTCTGCAACCTTTCCTGAGCAGCAATCCCCTCTGTTACAAGGAGTAATATGGCTTTATTGGAATACCTCCTGGGAATGGACAACTCAGTACCTGTCAGGACAGTCCATTTCACTTTTGGATATCTCTAAAAATTAGAAACTTTTTCCTTAAGTCAGATCAAAATCTGCTTTCCTGTAATGCCTACCCATTCTAGTTATGGCTTCTAAAGCTGAGCAAAATAAGCTTCATCCCTCTTCCTTGTGAAAGTCCTTTGAATAAATTGGTCAAAAATTATTTCCTAAACAGTTACTATGTGTCAAGAACTCTACTAAGCACTGAAGGTCCAAAGGCAAAAATGAAACAATCTCTGCCTTCAAGGAACTTATATTCTATTGACACATGAAGACAACAATTCCCTGATCTTCTCTTTCTCAGCCTAAACTCTCATCTCCAAGCAAAATCTTGCAGTTCAATCTTAAAGTCCATCCTGACAGTACCCAGGAACACAGTACAGCTTTAAGGAGCACAGTTTCCATTTTTTTCTTTTTTTAATTTCTTTTTTTTTATCTTGGGTTAACAACACTCAGTTCCCAAGTTTTTGAGTTCCGAATTTTCTCTTCCTCCCTCCCTTCCAAGATGGCATGTAATCTGATATATGCTCTACATTTACCTTCATGTTCAATTTATTTACACAAAAGTCAAGTTGCAAAGAAGAATTATGACCAATGGAATGAATCATGAGAAAGAAGAAACAAAAACAAAAAAGAAGAAAAAAAGAGCAAATAGTTTGCCTCAATCTGCATTCAGACTCTGTAGTTCTTTCTTGGGATGTGCATAGCCTTTTCCATCATGAGTCTTTTGGAGCTGTCTTTGGACCTTGTATTGCTGAGAAGAGTCAAGTCCATCAGAGTTAGTCATCACAGATAATGGGTGCCTGTAATCATGTATAATGTTCTCCTGGGTCTGCTTCCCTCACTCAATATCAGATCACATAGGTCTTTCCAGGTTATTATGAAGTCTGTCTGCTCCCCATTTCTTATAGCACAGTAGTATTCCGTTACATTCATGTACCACAACTTGTTTAGCCATTCCCCAATTGATAGGCATCCCCTTGATTTCCAATTCTTTACCACCACAAAAAAGAGCTGCTATAAATATTTTTATACACATGGGTCCCTTTCCCACTTCTATGATTTCTTTGGGATACAACCCTAGAAGTGGCATTGCTGGGTCAAAGGGTATGCACATTTTATAGCCCTTTGGGTATAGCTCCAAATTGCTCTCCAGAATGGCTGGATCAGTTCACAACTCCACCAACAATATAACAATGTTCCAATTTTCCCACATTCTCTCCAGCATTTATGATTTACCTGTTTTGTCATGTTGGCCAATATGACAGGAGAGATGTGGTACCTAGGAGTTGTTTTGATTTGCATTTCTCTAATCAATAGTGATTTAGAGCATTTTTTCATATAACTATAGATATCTTTAATTTCTTCCTCTGAAAACTCCCTGCTCATATCCTTTGACCATTTATCAATTGGGGAATGACTTGTATTCCTATAAATTAGACTCAGTTCCCTGTATATTTTAGATATGAGGCCTTTGTGAGAGATATTGGTTTTAAAAATTCTTTCCCAATTTTCTGCTTCCCTCCTAATCCATCTTTTTGACATGTGGTATTTAGGTTGTCTCTATTCCTCTATATTATTTTGAGTTCTCTCTGTTCCCCTCCCCCCATCTTAGTCATCTTTCTCTGAATGAGCTCCAGTTGGTATCCATTCTTTCAAAATCTTAGTACCTATAACTGAACACAATATTCAAGATTCGGTCTGACCAGGGCAGAGGACAATGGAATGGTTACCTCCCTGATTCCAAAACTAAACCTCTAAAATAGCATTAACCTTGTTGACTGACAGAACATAACACTTTTGATTTCAATTCAACTTGAAGTCACAGCATACTTTTCTAAGAACCCCAGGCTGTTTTTATATAAATGGTGAGATTTTTCTAGATTTTAAGCCATCATGGGAGAAAAAACAAATTGTCTTCTATTTGTTACCATTTTCAACAGTCCTTAACATAATAGCAGGCTCACGGTACCCTTTACCAATTGGTTGCTAATTTTAATTGACTGTGTAGCTTAGGACAAAGCCTCCTGCCTTTTTGTCCTTGGTTCTCTCATTCACAAGTGAGGAAGTTGTAGTAGATGATCTCTATAATATTAATCCTGGGGTCCTGTGCTTCTGTGATATAATTTTAAAGTCCATACTAAACAAATAACATGTCAGAATTGTATGGAAGGAAAAGTTTCCCCTTTTGGAAAGGTGGTGATTAGGGACGTCTTCACCTTGATCCCATGACTTATTTTAGGTCAATTGAAAGAGAAGAGTTGTCAGCCATCACATTCTTCCTCCCCCAATTTTCCCAATGATGAAAAATGAAACAGCCCCTGCCTTTGAAATGCTTATATTCTATCTCAGGAAATAACAGGCACATCTATTACAGGAGGTAGCCAAGCACTGCTTAGCTGAGGCCACAAGGACTGAAGATCTTTGCCAGTTCCTATCCTTCATCTGCCCTCACAGTATGCCCCAGGTTCATTGTTTTAGAGTTGCCTGCTTTTAATAGGAAAACTAGGCTCCCCTGTAGTTCAATTCAATCCCCACCTCAGATTCATGAGGAACCGTTCTAATTTTGGCTCTTGTTTAATGGGTCCTTTCCAATGGGGGTGAGGAGGGGAAAGGAAAAAAAGAGGAAGGCGTAATAAACGTGTAGAATGCAAATATGAATCAAGCATGGAAAAAAGCAATTTGTTTTCTTCACAGGAAGAGAATTACTAAACAATAAAGAATCATAAAATGATTACAATCAGTCAAGGGGCTAGCACACAAACCCAATTGTGAACTTTGCAGAAGGTCTGCTTATTATTTTACATTTAACCTCCATTGAGTAGAATCCTGACATTACCAAGGAGTCTCTTTCCTTCTTATGTTTTTTTGCCTCTGTGAATGACTCTGTTCTTGTTGGCTGGTCTGTCTCTACCTCTGCTGGTGCCACTGTTGCTGTTGTCCCTACAACCTTTCCAGTATCCAATAACTGGACACTCAGGTGTTTGGGAAGGATAAGATGCCAGTTTCTGAGGCCTCAGAAGGCCCTGCACCAGAGAAAAGAAGACATAAACAAGAGAGGGCCCTATCCCAATCACAGGCTTATGTCAGAGACCATATATTCATCATCCAGTCTGATCTTAAGAAGGGCATCTCAGTCCTGGAGTTCAGAGTCATCATTATACTTCAAGGCCTGGAGGAAGGGTATTACCGCTTTAGTATACCCACAGAGACTTAGTTCAGCAGCCAATTACAGAAGTCCTCATAATTGGAAAGAATGGTCCCTAGGCAGAATGAGCAGATGAACCCAATTTGTTCCACTGGCTATGAACACAGCTGAAGTAGATGCTGTGGAGCACTTAAAGCTGGTTCAAACACAGAAGACACTAAGGTCACCCACTGCATCTAAGGGCTTCACCAGTCATCCTGAGTTTTGTCTTGTCGCTGGACTTCCATGACTCTGGAAGAGAGAGTGAGGCTGATGACTTTACTCAACTCTGCCTCACTTAAATCCAATTCAAATGCAAATCAAGACATAACCCCGTGATGTCATTGGTCCTCTTCAAAAACAAAGGATGAACAACAACATGCATATAAGTAACTTCAAAATATATGCAGGGTAATTTTGCAAGAGAAAGGCACTAATCTTGCCAGGAACCAGGCCGCTGTATGACTTCCCTGCCTCAGAATGATGCTTATACTCCATCCATCATTTTCATCTCTCTCCTAATACAACTCCAGACATTGTCTCTGGGCGTGCGCACGTGCGCGCGCCCATGCATGCACACACACACACACACACACACACACATTTCAATCTTACTTGGTAATCTCCACACTATGCTCCTACCTCCATTAGAATGTAAGGTCCCTGGGGGCAGAAACTATCCTGCTTGCTTGCATTAGTATTGCTGATGCTTACAACAGTATTTGGTACAAAGTAAATATTTAATACATAATATATCTCTCTCTCCCCCTTCCTCTGTCTCTCTGTCTCTCTCTCTGTCTCTCTTTTCCAGGGCATTGGTGTGTAGAGGGAGATCCAGAAAAGATCTAATTCATAAAGTAACATTTCAGATGAATTTTGAAGGAGGCTAAGGTTTCTAAGCACCAAAGATGAGGAGGGAATGCATTCTGGGCTGTGAAACAGACTCTGTAAAGGGAGATGGAATATCATGCATGAGGGACAGCAAGGAGGTACCAATGAGTTTATGATAGGTAGTAAGGTATAATAAGTCTGGAAATACAGACTGGATTCAGATTGTGGAGGGCTTTCCACGCCAAACAATAGAGTTTGTCTTGGATCTTAGAGGCAAAAGGAAGTCATTACAGCTTTATAAACAGAGAGATAATATAGTCAGAATCATTCTTCAGGGAATATTAATCGATCAGTTGTGTGGGAGATGGATTGGAGAAGACAGGGATTTGAGGCAAAGAGACCATCTAGGAGCCTATTATAACAGGCAAGGCAAGAGGTGATGAGGGTCTGAACTCCATGGTAGCCATATGACTGGAGAGAAGGAAATAGCTATGAGGAAAGCAGTGAGAAGCAGCATATTCTAAAGGAAAGTGCCCCAGATTTAGTATCAGAAGACCTGATTTCGAATCCCAATTTTTATTACCATTGTGATCTAAGCAAGTTATGTTCCTTCTCCAGATGATAGTTTCCTTCACCTTTAAAATGAGTAAACTGAACCAAATATCCTTTCCATCCTCAGTTCCTATGGAACTATGGTTCTAGCAGTGAGTGTTTACAAAAGCAGCCAAACATTTTGTTGGTCTTCAGGATAAAAAATGCTAATACGGTGAGATGATCTTCCTTATGACCCAAGAGTACATATAAATGTCTTTGGAAGTAGATTGCCCACCCTCATATACTGTAAATGAATTCTTAACTCTTCCATCACAGCTGGATACCAATGAGTATATTAGTTTCACCAGAATCCTAAAAGAGATAATTCACTTTAAAGTAATGCTTGCTTCTTACTCCAGAGGTAATACCATTTCAGACTCTTCAGAAAAGTAAGACCAATTCAATTGCTTCAGTATTATCATCTGGTTTATCAGTTAATGTGTATTTAACTCTACAGTTATTGCATTTATGCTTATAGAAATTCAAAGGATAAAATACTGTAGAAATAAATTAAAGAATAATTGTTTCAGACATTAGTCACACTAAATTCCAAGTTAGTTTTTAAAGTTTTAATTCAGGCTGGTAAATGAGAACTAATAACATATTTCATTTCATTTTGAATGAATTTGGGTGGTTTTTTTCATGCATTTTCAATCATGTCTGACTCTTTGTGACCTTATTTTGGGGTTTTCTTGTCTGCAGTGGTTTGCTATTCTCTTCTCCAGCTCATTTTATGGATGAAGAACTAATGCAAACAGGGTATTTGCCCAGCGTCACACAGCTAGCAAGTACCTGAGGCCAGATTTGAACTCAGGAAGATGAGTCTTCCTGATTCCAAGCCCAGTGCTCTATCTATTACATCACCTAACTGCACCATTAATCAAGTAACAGGCAATTATTAAGCGCTTATGTGTCAGAAACTGTTCGGTGTGTCAGAGATAGAAAGACAAAAAATAATTTGTCTCTGGCTTCAAGAAGCTGAAGGAAAATAATTCTAGGATCCATGATTTTATTATTATGATTACTTCTTCTATCAATAGATATCACTGAAATGTAAGCTCTTTGAGGGCAGGTAGGGATTGTTTCATTTTTGTAATTGGTTCCCCAGTGCTTTACACAGTGACTGGTAAATAGTAGGTGCTAAATAAATTCTCATTGAGTTGCAAGTTAAACACACTCTACTTCTGAAGTTTTTCTAAAAGAAAATATAGTAGTGGCCAGGTCACTATAGATGAGCTTCTCACTTTGAGTGTGGCCATTCCTTGAATGATAAACAGAGAGTCTATCACTAGGCACATATTCAAAGGCTGCCAGATTGGCAGGGACTGTGAGAGCCCAGTGTACACAGGCTTAGTCTTTTGGACCCCCCCCCCCAGGAGATTCCCCATGCCACCACGAGACATCAGAGGATTTTGGTGTATGAAGAAAGAAAAAATACATGGCCAAGATAAATCTAGGAAGACCAAAGAACTAATGTTTATACTTATTGCTAAGACCACAAAATCGGGTAGTTTTATAGAAGAAGGAAGGAAGGAAGGAAGGAAGGAAGGAAGGTAGGAAGGAAGGAAGGAAGGAAGGAAGGAAGGATGGAAGGAAGGAAGGAAGGAAAGAAGGAAATATTAAGATCCTACTATGTGTCAGATAATACGCTAAGCACTTTACAATTACTATTTCATTTGATCCTCATAAGAACCCTAGTAGGCAAGTACTTTTATTATCCTCATTTGACAGTTGAGAAAACTGAGACAGGAAGAAGTTAAGTGATCTGCCCAGGGTCACACAGTTGTAAATATCTGAAGCTGGATTTTAAGTCAGGTCTTCCTGATGTTAGGCCTAACACTCTATCCACTATGCCATTTAGCTGTCTCTAAGTGTCTTGACTAATGAGGTGATACTTGGTTGTCTACTGATAGGGAGTTGTAGACAGTAATGGCTTCTCTGTGTGTAAATAATCCCCTCCTTTAGCTTCCTCAAGTTGTGCTACTGTAATTAATGACTAGACAATGAATCTTTTAGCCTTAGTAGACCACAGTGAACCCTTCTGGTTGTAACCCAATAAATATGACAAAATAGACTTGTGGCAAAAAAAAAATCCCTCTAGATTCATGTATTATTAAAGCTGGAAGTATCACAGGATCATAAATGTGGAGTCTGAAAGAAGCTTAGAAGCTATCTAGTCCAACCTATTTGTGTTATAGATGAAGAGGACTAAGGCCCAAAGTAGATAAGTAACTTGGCCCAGGATCACATAGGTTTTAAGGGAGAAAGCTAGGATTTGAACCAAGGTCTTTTGATGCCAAATCTAGATCTCTTTGCACTCTACCATGCTGCTTCCATTCCATCTCCTTGTTTTGTAGAGGAGGAAACTGGGGTGTGTGTGCTTGTATGTGTGTGTGTGTGTGTGTGTGTGTGTGTGTGTTTAATTCTCTACTGTAGAAGAAAACTACAAACTTAAAGATGAGAACAGACTAAGATCTCACCTTGGTGTATTTAGTAAAGAGGATCTAAACTGGAGGAACCTACTATGCATTTATGGACCCACTTCTAGTTTTAGACCTGTTTATGAGGACAAATTGTAGAAGGTTCTCCCTTGTTTAAAGTGGTATGATATGATAGAAAGAAGAGCAGACATGGAGTCAGTGTTCAACTTCAGACACTTGCTGTGTGACCCTTGGCAAGTCACTTAAATTCCCCCAGTCTCTGTTTTCTAGTAGGTTTGTGTATGTATGCATGCATGCATGTGAGAATGTATGTGTGCATGAGTGTATACATATATGTGTGTTATATGTGGACATGTATGTATGCATATGCATACAAGGAAAGGGAGAATGTAAATGACTTTCTGAGAGTCATGCAGCTGGTAAGTGTCTGAAGCAGGATTTTAATACACTCTTCTTTCCACAATACCATATTGCTCTAAACAAGACAGATCTCTCCCCAAATACCCTCAAAAATATGTCTCAAACTAGCAGCCAATTTGTGAAGATGTAGTAGATTCCCCCAATTTAGAACCCCCTTTAGTGAGTATAACAAGGTAAGCTCTTAGTCCCTTTTGATCTTTTAGCCTACAGCTTAAACACCCTAAAGCTAACTTCATTGTCTCTTGACAAGATATACTAGCTGGACTGAATGAAATTAATTCCTTGCTCTAGCCTAGTTACCACCTCAACCAGAACTAATCGCACTTAAATTGTTATCCTAACTGGCATTTACCAGAAAGACTGAGAAAGAAAGAGACCAAAGCTAGAGGGGTCCCAATAGTTGTCTCTCTTAAAAAAGCATTCAGTGGAATGGTCAGTTGGCAAACCCCCACCAAAAAGGATGCCCACAAGCTCTTTCCCAAAATAAAATGTCACCCTCTTGAGCGGTGCCGTATGATGTTATAGAAAGAATTCAATATATTAACCCCATTTCAAGTACTTAGATTCAAAGCACTGACAACTGGTAATGGTAGTCAAGGTCAGCTAGTCCATCACCTTCCTTTGCAGAGGATGGAACTCAAATCTAAAGAGGTTCAATGAGTTGCCCAAAGTCACACAGGGAGGAGAGCAAGGTCTTGTTATAAATACAGCACTGTCCATTACACCTGGTTGCTGATGACTGTGCAATCAAGTGCCTGTAATGACAAGTCAAGTCACTTTCCCCACTATCCTTGTGGGAAGAAAGGAAACAAACACCTAATTGCCTATTATTTGTCAGCCACTGTGTTAAATGCTTTACAAATATTATCTCATGATCCTGACAACCCTGAGAAGTAGGTGGTGTTATTATCCCCAATTTACAATTCAGGAAACTGAGGCAGAGAGAGATTTAGTGACTTGCCTAGGATCATACAGCTGGTATGTGTGTCTAAGGCTGAATTTGAACCTATGTCTTTCTGACTCCAGGCCCAGCACTCTACCCACTATGCTACTTAGAAGCCACTAGGCAATCACCTAGTTTCACAACCTTGAAGTTATCACTGACTGTTACCTCTCCTTCAACTCCTGTATCCAATCAGCTGCCATGTCTTATCCATCCTATAGCTATGTCTATGGCATTCCTTCTCTTTTCTTCACTCAGTCAATCGCTCATTACCTCTTGCATAGACTAGTTCAGTAGCCACAGAGAAAGAGAAAGGCAAAGACAAAGAGACAGAGAAGGGAGACCAAGACAGGAAGACAAAGAGAGACACAAACAGAAAAAGAGACAGAGACAGAGAAAGAATGAGTATTTGTTCAGCATTTACTACATGCCAGACCCAAATCATCTGCCTATGTCAAGACATCACCCTTGTGATGGCATTGGTCTTCTTCAAGAACAAAGGACCAACAACTACAACAATATGCCAGGCACTGTACTAAGTGCTGGGGATTCAAATACAAATGAGCAAGGTAGTCCTTTCCCTCAAGGAGCTTACATTCTGATGTAGGCAGACAACATGGAGAAGGATGCTATGAAGTGGGAGGGAAGGAAGAGACTGGTTTCCATGACTTCCTTCTCTTTCCTCTCCAATCCACTCTACACAAAGCTATCAAAACTACAAATTCCTGCAACATGAATCTGAATGTGTCACCTCCCTACTAAAAATAAATCTTCACTTGTTTCCTGTCACCTCTAGGATACAAATTTCTCACCCTAGTATTTAAAATACTTCACAATTTGGCTCTCATCTCCCTTATTTCATATTTGTATTTCATACCAATATGCTTATTTCATATGAATACATCTATATTCCAATCGAAAGGGATTGCTGGCTCTTCCCTGTATACAACATTCCATCTCTTCCTTCATGTTTTTGCCTACATGGCCCCCTTAGGATTAAATGGCCTCCCACATCTCCTCTGCACCATGGAATTTTTTAGATTCCTTCATTTTGGAACACAAGGGCTACTTCCTATGCAAGCCCTCCGACTCCATGCCCCCTAAGACCCCTTTCAGCCCTAAAGCTCCAATCCTGTGATCATTTAATTGCCCCATTTATTTGCACCCATTCCTTCTTTAAATTAATTTGCATAAACTTTACAGTTACTTACTTTGGTGCTTATTATATCACCTAGTAGGATATAAGTGTCTTGAGGACAGGAACTCTCATTTTTATTTTTGATCTCCCGCACTAGCACAGTGACTTTACATAGTAAGTGCTTAGGAAGTGATTACTGAATTGAACACCTTTTCTCTGAGCCTTAGTTTCATCAGCTATAAAATGAAAGCATTTGATTACATGATATTTGATTGCCCACTATATATTCAACTTGTAATACTTCATGTGACTTGTTAGGTAAAGGACCATCACACTCACATCTCTGACATTTAGTTTCCTTATCTGGAAAATGAGGACAAAGATATTGATATGATCTCATAGGATTATTGTAAGGAAGGTGTTTTGAAAACCTCAAGATGCTTCCTTTGAGATTCAGTTTTCTGAGAGATACACAAAGCAAGGTAAGACATACAGTAATTTTATTCAAGAGAAGCATTTTGTACCTATTTTGAATCTGTTAGGCATAATTTTGTTTGGGGATATATGAAGGTCTTTTGGTAGGGTAAGGTTTGGATTCAAAATTCTCTTTGTATTAAAGGAACTTACTTGTTATCTTGACCTTTTTAAAGAAATATAATCTTGGTTTTCTTGTCCTTGGGCTTTACTGAAAGATAAATCACATTAGTATCCACCTCCACTTTCTCTTCTCTATGTCTATTTCTTATATCCACAAGCTAATCTCCCTTCTGCTTCTTTCTCTTTTGTTCCTTCCTTTCTTCTTTCCTTCCTTCCTTCCTTCCTTCATGAATCTATGTCACTACTCTGCTAAAAATAAATCACCACCTTCAGTTGCTCCTTAATGCTTACCAAATAAAGTTTAAAATCCTTAACCTGGCATTAAGGCCTTCGTTACTTTTCCGACCCTCTCCTTTCCCTGCCTTGTTTCATATTTCTTTCTTTCACATACTGTATAATCCAGTCAAAATTTACTACTCTTTGACCTCTAAAACTCCATGAATCCCTCACTACCTCGCTGTCTTTGCTCAAACTGATCTCTTATCCTGAAATATCCTTCTGACCCATCTTTGCCTGAGGAATTCCTATTCATCTTTTCAAGATAGCTAAGTTCCTCATGGATAATGCACTGTATTTGGCTTCAGGAAGATCTGGATTCAAATCTTGCTTCTGATACTTAGTAGCTATATTTTCCTGGGCAAGTAACTTCACACCTTCGAGCCTCAGTCTCCTCTTCTGTGAAACGGTGATAATAACAGCCCCTGTTTCATAGAGGTGGTGTGAAGATCAAATGAGTTAATATGTGTGAGTGCTATACAGATGTTAGCTATCATTATTAAGGCCCAACACAAACGTCACCTTGCCAGGAAGCTTTACTTGAGCCTACCTGGCAATGTTATGTCCCCATATCTTGCCTAGAGCTTTAAGTATTTGCCATATAATATTGAGTATTATAGTAATCAATGTCTGTGTTATATCCCCCTACTAAACTGGGAATTCTATGAGGGCAAGGATTTTATTTCGACTAAATACCATACACACATACACACACACACACACACACACACACACACCCCCACACACACACCAGAACTCAGCACCATTCTGCGCACAGTAGGCTCTTAAAGGTTGTTTGTGGAATTGAATTGATCTCCATATCCTTTACATAGGAAGCTCTTTTTCCATATTTCAGAAAATGTGATTGTATTGAACCACCTCTTTCTGTTTTAATGTAGAGGGCAAAGAAAGTCTGCCGCTCCAATCTGCATATCCTTGAACAGATAGTATTGGCCAATCAGAGTGTATTTCCTGCTCATTAGATTCTGGGCATGGTGTGCTTTTAACAAGAACACTTTGTTCAAGGATCTTACTTGTGTCTAGAGACAATCTGCTGCTTTAATGAATCATGGTTATGCTCACAATGGAAGATCAGGAAAAATGAACTGAATTTCAATTCAATTCAGCGTGTACGTATTGTCAAACACACTGTGGAGGGCTTCAAATATTAAGCTAAGCAGTTTGTATTTTATTCTGTAACAGTATAATAACAGGGTCAGATTAGTGTATTAAAATTAGTTTGCCAGCTGTGGGATTGTTGGATTGGAGCGGGGAGAGACTAAATATCAGATACCAGCTGGGGGACTACTAGAATTGTCCAGCCTAGAGATGATGAGGTCTTGAACCAGAACAATAGCTGAGTGAACAGAGAGGAGGACAGATGTCATAGATGTTCTACAGGTGAAATCAACAAAATGGTAACTAATGGGATGTTAGGGAGAGAGGGAACGGAGAGAATAGAGTCAAAGATGACTCCAAAGTGAGAATAATTCAGTTCAACCAACTAATGAAGTTAAAACCATGTTTCAACATCAAAGTTGGAAAACTTTAAGTAAAAATCAGTGAGAAAGGGGGATAGGAAGCAGTGAAAAGAAAGAGTATAACATGAAAAAGGAGGTATTAAGGATAATTGTATCAGTATGCAAATGTGAGTATATTTGTGTGTGTACTCAGGGAGATAGAGATTAAAGATAAGTTTTCTTGTAAAATGGTAAGCCTGATTGGCTTGGTATGTCATACTAATAAGAACCTACTTATATATCATAGTAAACTTTACATTTCTTTATAGCTAACTTCTGAGGTAGATTATATAACAACAGCATTAATTCATGATGAAGTGAAGTGAGCAGAACCAGGAGAACATTGTACACAGTAACAGCAATATCGTATCATAATCAACTGTGAATGACTTAGCTGTTCTCAGCAATATAATGTTCCAAGACAATTCCAAAGGACTCATAACGAAAAATACTATCCACCTCCAAAAGAAAAGGACTGAAGGAGTCAGAATGCAAATTGAGGCACACTGTTTTTCACTTTCTTTTTTGTGGTGATTTTTTTTTGGTCTGTGTTTTCTTTCACAACACGACTAATATGGAAATATGTTTTGCATGATTGCACATGTATGACCTATATCAAATTGCTTAGCGTCGTGGGGGTAGGAGGAGGGAGGGACAGAATTTGGAATTAAAAATACTTTTAAAGAATGTTAAAAATTGTTTTATATGTAATTTGGAAAAATAAAATATTTTTGTCATAAATGTCATTTATTAAACATTTAAGTTTACAAATTCATGTGCACCAGTTAGAAGTATTGATGTAGTTGGAGAGTACTGCACCTTCTCCAAGCAGCACAACAAGAACCTCCAATGGTATGGTGGAATTTGTGACCCTTTCCAAGACCCTGGCTCTTTAAGCCAGCTGAGGTAAGCCCCCCGCATCTCTCTGTGTTTGTGTACTGGCTTGGTGATCCATTGAGTGTTGGGGTTTCGTCTGATAGCTTTATGGAATGGTCAATAAGAATAACCTCAACGAATTTGTAGGTTGAATCTTCACCCACCCAGTATGAGTTCAAGACTCTTAGGGCCCCACAGTGGCGGCCAGCCCATTCTTCTGCTACAGACTGAAGGCTCCTGGCAAACTTCAGCTGATTGATGCCATGATGCACAGGTTTACCATAGGTTGCACCCTTGGGAACTGGATGCTTTTGGCCACCATGGCGAACTCAGATACAGTAGATGACATACCTTGCTTGGCCTTGTAGCCCAGCCTGTGGGCTTTGTCAGGTCTGGTGGGCTGGGGCGCACGATGCAGCCCAAATAGCTGGCCGTACTGCCAGCAGCATGCACACAGCAGGAACTGCGTGACATCCGACTGCTTCTTCCTCCACAGCTCCTGGATGTACTTGTAGGCCCCTATCCTGGCTCATGCCTAGCTTGCCTGATGGCTGCCACCAACCCAAAATATTATTCAAAAGAAAAAATCATGATGATGATGATAGCTATGATTTACAAAGCATTTTAGGTTTGTGAGGTGCTTTGTATATGTCATCTCATTTGACCTTCACAACAACCTTGTGAGGTAGGTGCTTTTATTATCTCCAGTTATTTCTATTTACAAATAATAGTAATAACTCACATTTCTATGGGGCTTTGAGGTTTGTAAAGAATAGCAGATAGATACATACATACAAACATATGCATATATATATACATGTGTATGTGTGTGTTTAATATTATTTGATCCTCACAGCAACCCTGTGAGGCAGACTTATCTTCATTTCAGAAGTTATCTTCATTTCAGAGATGAGAAATTAAGAGCCAGGACACTGAAAAGGTTAAGTGATTTGTGCAGTGACACCTAGCTAGTTAAGTGTTATTCAAACCCAGGTCTCCAGACTCTAAGTCCAGTGAGGTTTCCAAGACACCACACATTTTAAATAAACATTGCAACATTTTTCACCTTGGGTAGCACCCAGTGAATTATATCCATAAAAAGGGCCTGTGCTAAAAGCTATGGAAGTCCTCTCCATCGATAAGTGTACCCGCACCTAGCCTCATCCCCATCGGAAAGCTGGATTTCCCTGCTGGTTTACAGTAGGGCAGTGATTGCCTCTTACAGAGAGTAGTGATGAGAACACATTTCCAAGGCTTTTCTTCTTTCAGCTAAAGCTTGGAGCCCACTGTCCATGCATGAGATGTCATGCTTCCTTTAAAGTCATTTTTTTCCGATCAATTATCACCTACGTGAGCTGACATTTTTCAAGAAAGCACTTAATGTGTATTTTCTTTTGGGTTCTAATTTTTAAAATAAGAGCCAAGTATGATAATTTGTTGTTCCATTCCCTGCATACTTCATCGTCAACCCACACCTGCACAGAATGTAAGATTTCAAAGGGACTGACAAGGCCATCTAGTCCAACCAGTTCTTACCTGACAAGTTATCATCCAGCCTTTGCTTGAAGACTAGTGAGAGATAGCCTCTTACTTCCCAAGCTAGTGCATGCTATTTTAGTATCCTTCTAATTATTAGGAAGTTTTCTATACATCAAATCTAAATTCGTCTTTCTGCAAATTCCATCTTTTGCTTCTAGTTCTATGTTGTGGGCCATGCAGAACAAGCCTCTTCCCTTTCTTGAGACAGCCCATTATATACTTGAAGACAGCTATCATTCCCTGCCCCCAGGTCTTTTCTTAGCCAGGCTAAACATGCCCTATTCAAGTAGCCAAGGCTTATGTGTCAAACTGCATGAACTTAAGTCTCTTCACCATCCTGATTGCCCTCCTCTTGTCATTCCAGATTATCAAGGTCCTTTCTAAAGCATTGTGTCCAGGACTAAAAAAAGTTTCCATCTGTGGTCTGATCAGTGAAGTTCAGATGTCATCTTCTTATTTTGGAAGGTATAACTCTCCTAATACCACCTAATATCATATTAGCCTTTTTTGTGTTACTAGAATTACAAAAGCTCAGAAGCAGAAGGCGTCCTAGCAGTTACCTAGATCAACTAATACTTGAGTAAGAATCCTATTTATAGTATCTGCCCCTAAAAGTGGTAATAAACCTCCATTCTGAGAGCTCCAGTGGGAAAGCATTTGCTACCCCCAAAAGGAGCCCATTCTACTCTGAGTGTTGATAAGTTCTTTTCTCACCTTCAAGAAAACTCATAACTATGTTTTATTGAGTTCAAAGAAGAAAGCAAAGCTAAAGTTATTTCTTTTAAGCAAAGGACTGTTCTCAGTCAGAGGTACATCATGGTTTGTGGATTGATTGATGAACCTAGGATAAGAAAGACCTGAATTCTAATCCTACCTCTGACACTAGCTATAAGACCATAGTTGAGTCACTTAAACTCCTAGGGTCTCAGGCAACTCTGATGTAGGATCTAATCACCTCTGTCTCCCACTCTGAATTACTGTAATAGCCTTCTTGTTGAGTTCCCTCACTCACTCTTGTTGAGTCTCTCCTCTCTCCAATCCATCAGTTACCTGAGTGATTTTCCTAAAGTGTACATCTGATCATGTTACTCCCCTAATCAATAAACTCCAATTGCTCCAAATTATGTTGAATTATCAAATATAAAATCCTTAGCTTGGCTTTTAAAGTCTTTTACAACCTGGTCCCTTCCCCATGTCTTCAGACTTCTTGCGCTTCACTCCCCTCCATATATTCTATGGTCCAATGACACTAACCTTGATGTTCCTTCCAAACACTAGATTTCCTAAGTCCATGCCTTTTCACTGAATGTCTTCTATGACTAGAATGCTCTCCTTCACCACTGCTTCCAAGCTTCCCTAACTTCTTTCAAAACTGAGCTCAAATCCTAAATTTTACCAGAGGATTTTCCTACTCACCACTCAGACTCTCCCCACTACCCCCCGTTAGTGTCTTTCCTCTGAGATCACCTTCCTTTTTTTACTATTGTCTTCCCTGTTAGGATTTAAGCTCTTTCACATGAGGGCAGAATCTGTGTTTTTCCTTTTCTTTGCCTTAGGACAGTGCCTAATTCATATTACGCTCTTAATAAATGATTGCTGACTGACTGATTGACTAAGTCGTAAGCTAGCTATGATCTTCTTCACACAATTGCCTTATTCTGTTTTAAAATCTCCAAGATCCTGTTTCTAGGTAAAAAAAATACTTAGAAGACTGTCTCTCCATTCCATTTGCCTATACAGAACCTAGCAAAGCAATGTGCATGGAATGGTAGTATAGTGAATAGAGTTCTGGGTTTGGGTTTAGAAAAGACTCAGAGTCAAATCCTACCTCTGACATTTACTGTCTCTGTGACTTAGGACAAGTTGCTTAACCTCATTATAGCTAAGGTAATTTACTAGTATGTATCTACTAAGTCTCACAGGCAGGTTGTGATCTGTGATGGTGGAGGGAGTTCCCACAGTGGGAGCTCCCATGCAGATCCTCCATATGTTTGTGTAATTATAACTAGTGACAGATTTTGTGAAGATATGGCTTATAGTAGCACAGGATTTTGGGTTAGAAGGGAAGACAAAGAAAAACACCATTTCTGAATTTTGTGAACTGTTTCACTCATTCATTCCCTAAGATCTTCAGTAACAGGGAACTCACTACTTTCCATATCGGCCCATTCTACTTTAGGGCATCTGTAATGATTAGGAAATGTTTCCTTCTACCTTGCTTAACTGTTGGATTTGTAGGTCTCATAGGAATCCATGGAGTGTGAAACCCACAAGAGGTTTCTCCAGCTTTCTCCAGATTGCAAAAACTGCAGCCTAGAGAAAATACATGTTGCTCTGCCTATTAATTTAGGGAATTTACTTGTCAGGGACAAGCAAATGAGTAGTTTTTCAAGCCCCGTAGGAGTCTTTTAAGAAGCCTCCTACAGGGGGAAAAAATCCAGTGCACCATTTCCATTACTGTCTTAAACCAGCATTTGCTGAACAGCTGCTCAGTACAAAAGACTCTGTTCTTTGGGGAGGTTGAACTGGGTGATCTCTAAGCCTTCTCTCAGATCTAAGACTATATGAAATCTATTAAAAGGCTATACTCCATTATGGAATGACCGTCCATACTTTATCCATAATTTTCTTTAACCAAGTCAGTTGAAGAAGAGGGTATACTTAGCCTAGAGAGAAAAAGAAATACAAAGAGAGAGAGCGAGGGAGAGAAAGAGAGAGAGAGAGAGAAGGAGAGAAAGAAAGAAAGAAAGGAAGGAAGGAAGGAAGGAAGAAAAAAAGAAAGAAAGAAAGAAAAAAAGAAAGGAAGGAAGGAAGGAAGGAAGGAAGGAAAGAAGGAAGGAAAGAAAGAAGGAAGGAAGGAAAGAAGGAAGGAAGGAAGGAAGGAAAGAAGAAAGGAAGGAAGGAAGGAAGGAAAGAAGGAAGGAAGGAAGGAAGGAAGGAAGGAAGGAAGGAAGGAAGGAAGGAAGGAAGGAAGGAAGGAAAGAAGGAAGGAAAGAAAGAAGGAAGGAAGGAAAGAAGGAAGGAAAGAAAGAAGGAAGGAAGGAAAGAAGGAAGGAAGGAAGGAAGGAAAGAAGAAAGGAAGAAAGAAAGTCTAACTAGGGATTCAATCACAAAACCAGCATGAAGGGGAACAAGTTGCAGACAGGTAGAGATTTTGGGAGGGCGGAGGAAGAGCTTCCTAATAGCTAAAGCTCTCCCAAACCAGAATGCACTGCCTCAATTCAATTCAACAAACATTTATTTGGCCCCTATCATAACAATAGTAACAACAATGACCATAACAATAATAATAACTGATGTTTCTATAGAGTTTTAAAGTTTTCAAAGCAAATTGCCTTCATTATCACATTGGAACCACACAATTTCCCTGTAAGGAGACACTATCAGTATTATTAGCTCTAACAGACGAAGAAGTTGAGGCACAGCAGGATTTACTGACTTGTCTGTGTTCACTGAGATAGGAGGTGTCAGAGTAGGATTTGAATGGAGGTTTCCCTGGCTTCAAGTCCAGCGCTCTCCTGCTATGCCTCACTGAAAGGAATTGGATTAGATGCAAGGAATACATGGAGAAAAAAAATGAAACAGTCCCTGTCCTTCAGGAGCTCATAATCTTCTGGAGAATATGACATGTAAGTGGATAAGTAAGTACAAGATGATTTGAGTAAGAAGAAAGTACTAATAGCTCCAGAGACATGGAAAACATTTTATTAAAGGGGTCATACCTGAGCTGAACCTTGAAGGAAACCAAAAATTCCAAGAGAAAATGAAGAGGGAATGAATTCCAGGCATAGAAGATAGGCTGTGCAGAGGCAGCAATACTGGATATCACATGTCAAGTTTGAGGAAAAACTAATAGGTCAGTTTGGCTAAATTTAGAGTATAAGAAGGCAAATAATGTCAAAATAAGTCTAGAAATGTAGGCAGGCGTGAGATTGCTAAGGTATTTAAATCTCAGACTGTTTTACCAAAGAAAGAACATGGAGCCACTTTTGATTTTTGAGCAGATGAGTGACACGGTCATATCTAGGATTTAGGAAATATTAATTTGGCAAATATAAGGAGAACAGATTAAAGAGAAGATGAATTGGAAACAGGGAAGTTGAAAAAAAAGACTATTCAAATAATCTAGCTAAAAGGTGACAAGGGTCTGAGAACTAGGACTATAGCTGTTTATAGGGGAAGATAAGGAAACTGATGCAAGAGATTTGGAGGTAGAACTCATAATACTTAGCCACTGGTTGAATATAGGTAAAAGGGAGGCAAGAGCCAATGGTAATCCTGAGATTGCTAATTTAGGTAACTAGAAGGATGATGGTATCTTCAAGAGAAATAAGGAAATTTAGATGAGGCACGGATTTGGGGGAAAATATAATTAGTTCCATTTTCAACATGTTGAGGTTTAGACACTGGTGTAACATCCAGATGAAGATGCCCATCAAGTAGTTTCACGAGACAGAGGAATTCAGGGAGATAGTTTGTTTATGTAGATTTGGGAGTTCTCTGCATCTACAGGGTAATTAAACCCATAAAAGTTAATGAGATCACCAAGAGAAATAATGTAGAGAGAGAAGACAGTCTGGAACAGAGTTTTAGGGGATAAGCTAGGTGGTGCAGAGAATAGGGCGCTGGATCTGGAATCAGGAAGACCTGAGTTCAATCTGACCTCATATACCTACAAGCTTTGTGACCCTGGGCGAGTCACTTAATGGCTGTCTGCCTCAGTTTCTGCATCTGTAGAATGGGTATTATAATAATTACATCTACCTCCTACGGCTGTTGTGAGAATAAAATGAAATAATAGCTTTAAATGTTTTGGAAGCTTTAAAGTGCCATGTAAATGATACTATCACAGTTGTTGCTGTTGCTGTTATTGACCCCAACTAATGATTCATTAAAGGAAACTGAGGAACATTCAGAAAAGTAGGAGGATAACCAGGGTAGAGCAATGTCACAGAAACCATAGGTAAAGAGAATATTCAAAAGGAGGGGGTGTTTGATAGTGGTGATAGCCACAAAAACATCACATAGAAAGAGGGCTGAGGAATCGCCACTGGATTTAGCCTAAACAGTAGGTTGTCCATCAATAAGAAACCTTCCTAAAACCTAAAACCTAAAAAGATATTGTCTCCCCCATCAGTATGTGAGCTTTTGAAAGCAAGGACTGCTTTACTTTTCTATCTGAATCCCCGGTGCTTAGCACATAATAAATGCTTAATAAATATTTGTTCATTCATTTGCCTGGGAAAGGAAATGAATTGGTCAAGCAGTAAGAGTGAGGTATGACAAAAGGAAAACCCAAATGCTTCATGGATATACATGAAACAGGTTATTCTTGCTGCTTGCTGCTGCTGCTGCTGCTGCTGCTGCTGCTGCTGCTGCTGCTGCTGCTGCTGCTGCTGCTGCTGCTGCTGCTGCTGCTGCTGCTGCTGCGGATGATGGTGATGATGCTCTAACTGAGAGAATTGTTGTTAGTACATTTGGTCAATCATCATGGTATGGCAGAAAATGTGCCAAACTTGGAACCAGGAAGATTTGGGATTGAATTCTACCTCCAACCAACTGCATTTAACCTTTGTGATCCTCCATTTCCTCTCTAATATGGGTGTAATAAAACCTAAAGTAGCTATGTCACAAATAGCTTTTACAGATCAAAAGATTCCAAAAGTATGTACAGAATTCTATGAATCTTAGCCACTATATCTTAAAATTTACATAAATACCCAGCCAAATATATCCCCAAAGAGTTTCATGGCAAAATGATCCAATACATAACAAAATATTAATAACAATACTTCTTATCATAGAAGAGACCCCAAAATAGAGTGGTGTCCATTGTCTTAACAAACTTTGGTATAAAAGTATAATTGAAGGCATATAAATAAAGGAAAGGAATAAATAATAAAGGAAAGGAAAGAAACATCTCACACCATATCCTAAGACAAGCTCAAAATGGGTACATGATTTAGGCATAAAGGGTGATATCATAAACAAATTAGAAGAGCTTGAAAAAAATTGCCTGTCTGATCTATGGATAAGGGAAGAATTAGCAACAAAATAAAAGATAGAGAGGATCACAGAAGGTGAACTGGATAATTTTGATTATATCAAATTAAAAGTTTTTACATGAATCAAACCAAATGTAGCCAAAAGGAGAAGAAATTAAGGAAATTGGTGAGGGGGATTATAGCAAGTTTATCCGATAAATGCTTCATTTCACAAATATAAAAAACTAAGTCACATATATAAAATTGAAAGCCATTCCCCAATTGATACGTGGTTAAAGGATATAAACAGTTTTCAGAAGTAGAAATCAAGGTTATCAATAGTCACAAGAAAAATGGCCTAAATGACTAATACTTAGAGAAATGCGAAGTAAAACAAGTCTGAGGTACTACCTCACACCCACTGGTTTGGCTTAGATGGCAGAAAAGGAAAACGGCAAATGATGAAGAGGAATGTGGAAAAACAGGTATACTAATGCATTGTTGGTACATTAGTCCAACCATTTCTGCACAATAATTAGAATTCTGTCCAAAGGGCTATAAAAACTATGCATCTCTTTGACCTAACAATACGGTTACTAGATTTATATCCCCCAGGAGATCAAAGAAAAAAGAAAAACATCAAAATGTACAGCAATACTCATAGCAGTTCTTTTCATAGTGGTAAAGAACTGGAAACTGAGATGATTCCTATCAACTGGGGAATGGTTGAACAAGCTATGGTATATGAATGTGATGGAATACTATTAAGCTGCAAGAATAATGAAAGAGATAGCTTCAGAAAAACTTGAGAAGACTTATACGAACTGATGCAAAATGAAGTGAGCAGAACTAGAACAATGTACAAAGTAATGGTGATATTATAATGATAATTAGCTATGAAAGACTTAGCAACTCTATTCAATACAATTATCCATGACAACCAAAGGATTCATGATGAAAAATGCTATTCACCTTCAGATAAAACATCTGATGAACACTGAGTGCAGATTAAAGCATATTTTTTGTCTTTATTTTTCTTGCCTTTTTTTCTTGTTACAAGATGGCTAATGTGGAAATATGCTTTGCATGACTTCATATGCATAATCAGCAACATATTTGTTGCCTTCTCAGGGAGTGAGAGATGAGTTAAAGGGAGGGAGGAAGGAAATTTGGAAATGAAAATAAAAATAAATTTCAAAAAAGTATATAATTTAATATCAGCATGTAATGAAAATGAGAAATAAGAGAAATTTAGAAAAACATGGGAAAACTTGTATCAAATGATTTAGAGTGAAATTATCAGAACTAGAAGAAGAATATACATAATTACTGCAATAAAGTAGAAGAAAACAATACTGAAAGAGTCTTAACTATTGTAAAAGGAAAACTGAATCTGACTAATATCCAATCAAGGTCTCAGTAGAGAGAGGGGCCTTGAACCAGGGGGACACATATTGCATATCTTGGCAGGTATTATGTGTCTGTTGTTTTTGCTCAATGGTTTCTCTTTGACAAAATAATTCTTAGAGGTAGAGGAGGAGGTAGTGGGGGAAGGGTTGGTATATCCCAAAATGACTATGCTATTGTAATATGGTACTGTGATATGAACAAAAGAAAGAAGAAGGGGGAGAAGGAAGGAAGGAAAGTGTGGAGAAGTTCCAAATTGAACCAACAGAGGTAGTTCTCAAACCAACAAGTTTACAGGTCTATCAAAGTATTAACCATCAATTATGCCCTGCCTTCAAATGGATGGGACAAGAAGAAATTAAACAATGAATAGTCTACTACTAAACCAAATTGCATCAACCTGAAACTGTCAAGATGTTTTTCTTCTTCATTATGTGTTTTGCTGTCATATATTAACTGAAATTAGTTGTTCCTTGCCATTCTGGAAATATTGCCCCAAGAGAGAAAGCCTATGTTGGCTTCATTTTTAAATAACAAAGATGAAGTTAACCAGAATAAAGAGGGATAAGAAGAGATTATTAGTCTTTCTTGAGAAGATTGGATAGTAATATATGGCAGAGAATCCATTAGGCAGGATTTCCAGACAGTTAAGAAGTTTAAATGCCTGAGCCAAAAGTGATTACTTTGTTTATCCAAAATCTATGGAGTTACAGAACTGTATCTTTTACTTTCCAAATCATACTTCTTCTTCCTTAATTTGGCTCCTTGTGTGAGCTTCATGTATAGTGGTCTGATCCTGATTCGCATTCCATGAAATATAGAGAAATCGACAATTATTATAGGACCATAAATCAAGTGCTCAAACAGATCTCAGAAGTTATCTAATGCAATCCATTTTACAGATGAAGAAAATGAGACTCAGGGGAATTAAGTGACTTGCCAAGGTGACAAGGGCAATCATATCAGAGGTAAAATTTGAACTCAGGTTATCTGACTCTGATCCTTATGCTGTACTACTTTGCCTCCTGGTGAGTAGTCATTTTGTATTGGACTAGGCTGGTCCTTGATAGAGTCTGTTGATTGGCTCATACTAGGAACATTCCCCAGGTTGGTAGGGCCTGCTAGAACATATGTTCCCCTTGTATGTTACTTAAAAATTCAGGCTCCTCTCCTCACCAAAATGAGGAATCAAAGAAGGATATCAGTAGTGATTTAATAATGAAACCTCATCATGATATGATGATAATCATATTGTTTCTGTCTTCCTCTCAGAGCTGTTAGGAATTAATGGTTGTGTTGGTAAGCAAAATGGGCTCTTAGCACTTAGTTGGCTTTTGTTTCCTTTGAGTAATTCAGTGTATTTCATTGAACCTTACTAGGTGCTAAGCCCCAGGCCCAAACCCCTATTAGGTGTAAAACCTATGTGGGTGTGACTTGGCAACCAAGGTGGGGCCCCAGGTGGGGCTAACTAAGGAAGGGCCTAGTTTACACATAAGTCTGAGTGATAGGTTTGGGGCATCAGAGGCTCTTAGACCATGTGGGTTTAAGTTGCCTCTTTGTGACAATTTTAGGTCACGTGGGTGAGTCGCATGTGTGACTTACCCCTGACCCTGAAAAAGATATAAAACCAGGGGTTGGTTTTCTCTTCTTTGGTGCTCTTACCCATGGTAGTGGTGCGTATGACTCTGGGCCAGCCCCTTTCATGAGCTCCCGGGCTGAACCTAGATGTTGGTAACTATGAATTGTATTGGGTCTGTCTGTTGATGTTTGCAATTTGTTTGTATTTTGCTCTGAAGTTCAGGGTGCTGGTCTTTCCCCCTGAACTAAGTGAATGACACTTGTATGCTGAATTAAAGTAAGCTTGTCAATCCCTTAAGGTAGCTTTCCTTAGTTAAGCAGACCAAAAGAACCTGTGCTTTTGCAGTGTGCTGGTAGCCTTCTTGTTGGACTTGGGTTGGTCTTACACCCCCACAGCAGCTGCTCCGGGATGTTGAAACAATGGTGTGACAGCTCCCCAAACATGTGTCCTTTCCCTTTCTTTGTTTATATGATTTTCTAAGTCTTTGCTCTAATACAAGCAGCCATTTGAACAATTAATCAGTAGCAAGGATAGATCATTAACTTGAAAATATATTAACGTCCTAATTAAGAACAATCACCCGCCCACACACATAAACATGCCTCTTCACACATAAACATACATGTATGTTTATACCAATCCTTCACTAGGAAAAAGTGGAGAGATGTAATTCCTCTGAACAGTCCCATGTTAACTGTCTTCCCAAATGACAGGCACTCTGTCTCTGATTTCCATGCCATTGCATTAGCCATCCCAGATATTTGGAGTGCTCTTCCTCCTTATCTCATAGAGTTCCTCTTCTTTTTAAGATGCAGCTTCTATCCCATCTTCTTTATGCAACCTTGTTCTCCTCAATTGCTAGTGCCCTCCCTAACTATTTTAAATATAACAATTTTGTCTATTCAACAGATAGGGATTTCTTCCAGCCATAGCAGCTCATGAGTACCATCCATTAAGATCAAACATTTGCAGTCTTCATTGGTACTGGGGAAGGTGGGTGTGAGGGGGGAAGGGGTAGAGGGCAGTATCCTTACTAATGAAATTACAAGTGCTCGAAGTATAAACTGATAATCCCAAAGTCACGTAGCTAGCAAATGTTGGGGCTAAGATGTCATCCCAAGTGCCCTGACTCCATTAAGTCTGGAACATGGGTGTCAAATTCAGACACTTTGATGTTTTTGATAAGGATTTCAATGTATTACAGGTATTTTGCCAAGCTGGTTGTAAATCATAAAGTCACAGAAGCTTAACATTAGAAGGAAATGTCAGGCTTCTACACTTCATAAATGAGGAAATTGAAGCCCAAAAAGAGGTAAGTAGCCCAACATTTCATATTTAATCAGAGACAGAAACATGACTTAAACTTTTGTCTAATTTAAAAAAAAATCTTGTAGAATTTCTAAGAATTACTGAGTTTGAGCAAGATGTGTCTTTTATTCTTTTAATAAACATTATTAAGTGCCTATGGTGTACTGGGGATTTTGCTAGTTATGGCACAGTGAATAGAGTGCCCAGCCTAGAGTCAGGAAGACTCATCTTCCTGAATTCTAATCTGGCCTCAAACACTTACAAGCTATATGACCCTGGGCAAGTCACATAACCCTGTTTGCCTCTGTTTCCTCATCCGGAAAATGAGCTGGAGAAGGAAATGGCAAACCATTCCAGTATCTTTCCCAAGAAAAGCACAAATGGGGTCAGGAAGAGTCAGACACAACTGAGACTGAAACAACTCAAAACCAACAATAGGAATACAAAAACAAAAATAAAATAGGATGGTCCCCACACTCAGTAAGCTTGCATTCTACTATGGAGATACATTTCCATGTAGAAAAGTAAAGTTCTCGATAGATAGATAGATACACACATAAGTATGTATGTGTATATATATATATATATATATATACATATATAGATATATAGAATGTATATATATATATATATATTTATGTATATTGTATACACACAAAGATAGATGATAGGTAGATAGATAGATAGATAGATAGATAGATAGATAGATAGATAGATAGATAGATAATGTAAAATATCTTATGGATAGTATACTAATAACTGAAGTGGTAGACCTTGAAGGAAGCATAGGACTCTAAGAGGCAGCAGTGAGGAGGGCAGGCATTCAAGGCAAGGGGGATAGAGCCTGTGCAAAGGAATGGAAGAGGGTAATGGAATATTGGCACCTAAGTGGTACCACAGTGAATAGAACAGTGGGCCTAGGGTAAGAAAGACCTGGATTCAAATGTGGCCTCAAACACTTACTAGTAGTGTGAATCTGAGCAAGTCACTTAACCCTGTTTGCCTCAGTCCCTTCAGCTGTAAAATGGAAGTGATAATAGCACCTACCTCCCAGGGTTAATATGAAGATCAAAAGATATAATAATTGTAAAGCGTTTAGCATGGTGCTTGGCACATAGTAAGTACCATTTAAATTATGTACAGTAATGAGCAAATTGGCCGGTTTCACAGTAACGTAGAGTGCACATGAAAGGAAATAATGTGTAGTCAGTCTGGATAAGCAGGCTAGAGGCAGACTGTGAAGGGCTTTAGATGCTAATCCTAGAGGTTAAGGGCCTGGAATTTTTTGATTCGAGAAATAATAAGGTCAGACCTATGCTCTAAGAGAAGCACTTTGGCATCCATGAGAGGCATGAATTGGAAATGTTTTAAATGCCTTCTTATTTTACCCAGCATTCTTGCTATGCAATATAGTCCAGAAGTAACCAGAAGGTTACTTGTAGGGGGGGAAATGCCCACAAGCTATTTTAATGCCCATAGCTAAAGAAATGAAGGATCAGAGCATAGTGGAAATGTCTAGTAGCACAGTCAAGGAAACCAACGCTCAAGTACCACTTCTGACCTGAACTGAATGTGTCCTTGGGCAAGTCTCTTAGCTTCTTAGGGTTTCAGGCAATTTGAGCCTGTAAACTAGAAGGAGTTTACTTACCCAGGGTCCCTACACCAATGAAATAAAACAAATCTGGGTGCAGTAGAAGAAGGAAGAAGGAAGAACAAGAACAAGAACAAGAAGAACAAGAAGAACAAGAACAAGAGCAAGAAGAACAAGAACGAGAACAAGAAGAAGAACAAGAAGAGCAAGAACAAGAACAAGAAGAACAAGAACAAAAAGAACAAGAAGGACAAGAACAAGAAGAAGAACAAGGACAAGAAGAACAAGAAGAAAAAGAGGAAGAAGAAGAAGAGGAAGAAGAAGAACTAGAACAAGAAGAACAAGAACAAGAAGAACAAGAATGAGAACAAGAAAAAGAACAAGAACAAGAAGAACAAGAATGGGAACAAGACGAACAAGAACAAGAATAAGAACAAGAAGAACAAGAACAAGAAGAACAAGAAGAGCAAGAACAAGAAGAACAAGAAAGAGAATGAGAACAAGAAGAACGAGTACAAGAAGAACAAGAACAAGAAGAACAAGAACAAGAAGAGCAAGAACAAGAAGAACAAGAACAAGAAGAGGAATAAGAAGAAGAGCAAGAACAAGAAGAACAAGAAGAAGAAGAACAAGAACAAGAAGAACAAGAACAAGAAGAACAAGAACAAGAAGAACAAGAACAAGAAGAAGAAGAGCAAGAACAAGAAGAACAAGAAGAAGAGCAAGAACAAGAAGAGCAAGAAGAAGAAGAGAAAGAACAAGAAGAGCAAGAACAAGAAGAACAAGAATGAGAATGATAACAAGAAGAACAAGTACAAGAAGAACAAGAACAAGAAGAACGAGAACAAGAAGAAGGAGAACAATAAGAAGAACAAGAATGAGAACAAAAAGAACAAGAATGAGAACAAGAACAAGAAGAATAAGAACAAGAACGAGAACAAAAAGAACAAAAACAAGAAGAACAAGAACAAGAAGAAGATATTTGAAAAAAAGTAACATGCCTCTCAGTAAAACTTTAAGGAAAAAAATTTCTAACAATTTGGGTCCAAGAATGGAATGGTCTACTCAAAAAGGTAATGAGTTCCTTGTCATTGGAAGCTGTCAAGAAGATGAATGAACAGCTGTCAGAAACACAAAGATTATTTTTCTTCAGAAGCTGTTTGGCATAAAAGTCCCATCTATCCCTGAGATTTGTGATCACCACAAGAATTTTAGTTCCAATTAATTTTGTGTGTGCTAGAAATATTTAGCTGACAACAATATGGCTTTCCTTCCCTCATGGATTAAGTCCCGATGCATCTCCCAAAGGCAAACTTCTCTGCTCTTCTCCCACTTCAGTGATTCTGACAACGAACGATACTGTTAAGTACCCTAAGTGGGACAGTGAGCCAACTCTTCAGCATCTGAGTATTCTCAGAACTTCCACTTGTGTCAAAGTGAGCCTTTGGCACATTGTTGATATCTTTTAAACTCAGTAAGTGGAGCTAGTGTTATCTTTGTCATGAAAAAATCATGAGAAAATTACTCTCAGCCAGGTGCTTTGAGGAGTAGTGAAATGAGCAATGGGTTTAGAGTTAAAGGATCTAGGATTGAATCTTGATCCTGATACCAACTACCTGGGTTACTTGAGCAAATCATCTCCTCTTTTTGTACCTAAAGTTCTTCAACTAGGGGCAGTTGCAGAGCAGTGGATAGAGTGGTAGGCTTGGAGTCAGGAAGACCTGAATTGAAATCCAGCCTCAGACACTTACTAGTTGTGTGATGCTGGACGAGTCACTTAATCCCTGTTTGCCTCAATTTCCTCATTTGTAAAATTGGGATAATAATAAGCATCTACCTTCCAGGGTTATTGTGAGCATCAAATGAGATATTAATTATAAAGTGCTTAGCACAGTACCTAATATATAGTAATCCCAGTATATGTTAGTTATTATTATTATTAAAATTAGATTAATTGTAGTATCTATCTAAAATCATCAGCAAACATTATCTGTAATGGGGGTAATCTAGAAACCCAATAAGATAGGGGTAACACAAGGATACCCATTTTCACCACTGTTATTCAATATTGTACTAGAAATGTTAGCTTTAGTAATAAGAGAAGAAAAAGAAATTGAAGGAATTAGAATAGGCAATGAGGAAACAAAGCTATCACTCTTTGCAGATGATATGGTTGTATACTTAGAGAATCCTAGAGAATCAACTAAAAACTATTCGAAATAATTAACAATTTTAGCAAACAACTTTATATAAAATAAACATACATAAATCACCAGCATTTCTATATATTACTAACAAAGCCCAGCAGCAAGATGGAAAGAGAAATTCCATTTAAAATAACTGTAGACAATATAAAATATTTGTGAGTCTACCTTTCGAGACAGACTAGTCAACTGCAAAACACTTTTCAAACAAATAGAGTCAGATCTAAGCAATTGGAGAAGTATCAATTGCCCATGGATAGGTCAAACTAATATAATAAAAATAACAGTTATAACTAAATTAATTTACTTATTCAGTGCCATGCCAAACTACCAAAAACTATCTTATAGAACTAGAAAAAATTATAAAAAAAATTCATCTGAAAGAACAAAAGGCCAAGTGCAAAGTAGGGTGGCCTAGCCATACTAGATCTAAAACTGTATTACAAAATGGCAATTATCAAAACTATTTTGTACTGGCTATAGAGTGGTAGATTAGTAGAGTAAATTAGGTACACAAGACACAGTAGTCAGTGACTATAGTAATCTACTGTTTGAGAAACTCAAAGACTCCAGCTTCTGAAATAAGAATTCACTGTTTTGATAAAAACTGCTGAGAAAATTGTAAAACAGTATGGCAGAAACGAGGCATAGACCAACATATACCAAGATAAGGTTGAAATGGGCACATGATTTAGACATAAAGGGTAATACCATAATCATATCACTAGAGCAAGAAATCGATTACTTGTCAGATATATGGGGAAGGGAAGAATTTATGACGTAACAAGAGATAGAGAACATTATGACATACAAAATGCATAATTTTGGTTACATTAAGTTAAAAAGGTTTTGCACAAACAAAACCCACACAACAAATATTAGAAGGAAAGCAAAAAGCTGGGAAATAATTTTACAGCAAGTGCTTCTGATAAAGGTCTCATTTCTGAAATATATAGAGAATGAACCAAGTTTATTAAAATACAATCATTCTCCAATTGATAAATGGTCAAATAATATGACTACACAGTTTTCAGATGATGACATCAAAGCTATGTATAGTCATATAAAAATTCTCTAAATCACTATTGATTAGAGGAATGCAAGTTAAAATAACTCTGAAGTACCACCTCATACCTATCAGATTGCCTAACATGACAGAAAAGGAAAATATTAAGTGTTGGAAAAGATGTAGGAAAATTGAGACGTTAATGCATTGTTGGTGGAGTTGTGAACTGGTCCAACCATTCTGGAGAACAATTTAGAACTAGGCCCAAAGGGCAATTAAACTGTACATACATGCACATGCATATGTGATCCAGCAATACCACTACTAGAGATCATAAAAAGGGGGGAAAGACACACATATACAAAAATATTTATAGCAGCTCTTTTTGTAGTGGCAAAGAATTGGAAAATGAGGGAGTGTCCATCAGTTGGGGAATGGCTGAACAACTTGTGGTATATGAATATAATGGAATGTTATTGTGCTTTAAGAAATGGTGAACAGAGAGATTTAAAAAAACCTGGAAAGACTTACATGAACTGACACTGAGTGAAGTGAGCAGAACCAGAAGAACATAGTACACAGTAACATCTTTCAATGATCAACTATGATAGAGCTCTTCTCAGCAATACAAGGATCCAAGACAACTCCAAGATACTCATGATGGAAATGCTGTCCCCACCCAGAGAAAGAACTTATGGAGTCTGAATGAGGATTGAAGCGTACTATTTTCGCTTTCTTTGGAGGTTTTTTGTGGTTTTTTTTTCCTTTTGTTCTGTTCCTTCTTTCACAACATGACTAATGTGGAAATGTGTTTAACATGACTGCACATGTATAACCTATATTAGATTGCTTACCATCTGTGGGGAGGGAAGACAGGGAGGGGAAAATTTGGAATTCAAAATCTTATAAAAATGAATGTTGAAAACTATCTTATTGGAGAAAAAAGTACTATTTACACGGGAAAAAATCAGGTGAATTCAGACTAGATTACCTCTCGATCTATATGGTATTATTTAGGTTTCTTCTTGCTCTAAATCCATTGATTATGTGTGTATATATATATATATATATATATATATATATATACACACACACATATATATATACATACACACACAAACACACACACACACATATATAGATCTTAGGAGATATATATATATATATATATATATATATATATATATATATATATATATATATACCTGTATTCTTTGATAATGATGCTTCATTCTTAAGGAAACTGAGACCGGGACAGGTTCTGATTTCTCTGGGCTCCAAAGTCAAAGAAATGAAAGGGCATGGACTGGCACTGACAGTCCCAAATCCTGTCTTTATGGAGACTGTAATGGAAAGAACCCCAGAGAGTAGGCTAGGACACGTGACTTCCAGGCTTATTTCTGTCACTTAGTAGCTGTTTCACTTAAGTAAATCATTTTCAGAAGGGTAGGGACTAGTTTCTTCTCTGTAAAATGAAGTGGCTGGACTAATTGACCTCTAGGTCTCTTCTAGTTCTGATATTCTATATTCCAAAATCCTTTCTACTGTAAAAGTTCTTCTAAGTTCTAAGGCCCCCTCCACTTCTTACTATCTGTTTTATGTTCTATACTTCCTACCCACACAGAAAATCTGTGTTGTAAGACTCTTTGCTGCATAGATATTCTTCTATGTTCTAAGGTTTCTTCCATTTCGAATTCTATGTTCTAAGATCCTTACCAAAGCATATTCTTTGTGTTCTAAGGTCAATTTCAAATACAGATATTCTATGTTCAAAGGTTCCTTAATGCACTAACATTTTGTGATTTTAAGATTTATCCCTAGCCTCACAGCTTTGAGAGGTGGCTTGGCCCAGTGGACAAAGAGTTGGCCTTGAAGCCAAGAAAAACCTGGGTTCAAGACATACTTCTGACACATATTGGCTATATAACACTGGACAAGTAACTTAGCTTCTCAGTGTTCTGGATAGTTCTCCAAAAATATAAGTTCAAGAGAAATGGTTGATCTGCTTTGTAGAGCTAGCGGCTATACCCCACTAAACCATTTCAACAGACAGGCTAAACCAGTTTGAGGGTAACCAGACCCATTGGTGAGTTAGAGGGGTGTCTACCCCAAATATATGAAGACTTCCCCTAGTGGAATGGGTAGATGAGAATAATCTGTTCCAACAGCCATAAAGGCAGCTGAAGCAAGAAGCACTGTGGAGCACTTAGAGTTTGGTTAGACATCGAAGACACCAAGGTCATCCACTGCATCTTGAGCCATCACCAGTTGTCTTGATTCTGTCCTGCCACTGGACTGTGATGACTCTGGAGGAGAGAGTGAAATTTTTATATATACTCTGCCTCATTTAAATCCAATTTACACGAGTCAAAAGATTTCGCCCATACCATAAAGTAACCCTTTGATAGTTTGTTACAGCAGTGAATCTATAAATTAATTTAGGAAATATTGTAATTCTTATTAGCACCATTCAAATGTGTGCAATCAATACCTTTAATTGTTTCTTGTTGTTGAGGCATTTCAGTCATGTCCTGTTCTTCATGACCATAGTTAGGGGTTTTTTGGCACAGATACTGAAGTGGTTTGCCATTTCCTTCTTCAGTTCATTTTACAAATGAGGAAATTGAGGCAAACAGAGGTAAGTGACTTGCCCTAGGTCCCACAGCCAGTAAATGTCTGAGGCCAGATTTGAACTCAGGAAGTTGAGCCTTCCTGGCTCAACTGGCTCAGGCCAGTCTATCCACTGTATAACCTAGCTGACCCTTGATCATGCTAGTCTTCATTTCTGAGTATTTTGGAGCTGCAGTGATATAATTTCTATGGGTATTTTGGAAGGTGAACTCCCAGCTATTTTATACATTTTCTAGTTATTTTGAATGGAATGTCTTTTTTTCTCTCTCTTCTAGGATATGAAGAGTTTTAAATGCCAAGCTGAGGAGTTGATATTTTATTCTAAAAGCAATCGAGCCACTAACGGTTGTCAAGAAGGGGAGCTTATGCTTTTTGAAAATTGTTTTGCCAGCTCTGTGGAGGATAGATTGGGAGAGGGGAAAGACTAGAAGCCAGGAATCCAAACTGAAGCTTGTTTCAATAGCCTGAGTCAGCTGCGATGGAGGTCCAGTACTGTGCTGTCCAACTCAGATAGAAATGAGGCCACTGTTCTGTACATAAGGATCTTTGGGGGCCACAGAATGACCTAGCTTTACAAGGTAATATTATCTATGCTCTATTACTGGCTGCATCTCCCTGGAGTATTTGACACCTCTGGTTTAGCACAACAATTAACCAGGTACCAGTAGGCAAAACCCATAGGGACTGGAGATTTTCACTTGTCCTAGTCCTTTATCTACTCACAGTTTACCCCATGTTCATTATTCTGTGATTGCCTTTCTTCTCAATAGAAGAGCTAGACTGCCAGTGCTTCAATTCTACCCCCACCTCTAATTCTTGACCAACAATTCTATTTTTGGTTCTACTCTAAAAGATCTTCCTGGTGGGGGGAGGGGGGAGAGGAAAGAGAGTAAAGCAGAGAAGTAAAAAAGCACCCAAACTACAAATTTGAGACAGAGATGGAGTAAGAAGTTTTATTCCAACACATAAAGGGAAATGCTAAACAATAAAAATCATAAAATGATTACAATCAGTCGAAGACTGGGACATTCACAAGAGAACTGCTCATGAGTTATTTCACATTTCACCTCTACTGAGTATAGCCCAGTTAATATCAAGTGGGGTCCTTTCTTTTTTGAGTGTTTCACTCTCTTCTGGTGACTCTTCTGGTACCCTCTCAGCCAGCCTGCTATTTCCTCTACCAATGCATCCAGTACTCCAGTAGTTCTGCTGTATTTTGCCCATGAAGGGGAAGATGCCAGCTGCCTTTGAGATCTTACAAAAGCTCAATACTAAAGGAAAGAAATTGGGAGGCAGCCCCATCCCAGGCACAGACTTAACAAGGATGCCATGTACTCATGGACCAGTCTTGTGGAGTTAAGATGAGAACTCAAAGAGTTTTTCTAACACCTAGAGGTCAACAGAAAGAAAAGGGCTGAGGAGAAAGGATTGCACTTTTAGCATATCTACAGAACTCTGGCTCAGCAACCAATCAAAAGGCTTCTCGTTGCTGATAGGAAATAGGTATCTGTGCCTGCATCTGAGTGGAAAGGGCAATGGGGGAGGAAGGGACCCTCCATTTTGCACGCCACAAGAGGATGCTAGAATGGGAGTGTCCACAAAAGAATGGACTAAATTAAGCTCCTTCCTACCTCTGACATTCTGTGATTTTTGAGTCTAAAATCCATACCTATGAGTCTCACCTCTTATATAAGTTACCAACACCAACAAAAAATAACCAGGGTATGTATAACTCTTCTGTTATTTATTTCTTCTGCAACCCAGATGGTTTTTTCATATGTGATAAAATTTGACAAGTGTGGCCCACTTGTCAAAAATGTTGTAGAAGGAATTTATGGTGCCAACTAGATGGTACAGTGGATAGAATAGCAGTCCTGGAGTCAGGAAGACTCATCTTCCTAAGTTCAAATCTAGCCTCAGACACTTTCTAGCTATATTACTCTAGGCAAGTCACTTAACCCTGTTTGCTTCAGTTTCCTCATCCATAAAATGAGCTGGAAAATGAAATGGCAAGCCACTCCAGTATCACTGCCAAGAAAAACCCAAATAAGGTCACCAAGAGTTGGACACGACTAAACAATGAGAATGACAAACAGAATTAACTAGCCTATAATGTTTCTTCACGCTCTGAGTTTCTTACGACCCTTTGATGATTCCACCTTCCTCAAAGCCCAAAGAACTAATCAGATAACACTGGAAACAACAAAAAAATTATTTAAAAATGAGAAATATAATGCGGTTAAGGAGATTACCCAAGAAAGAAGTACAGAGTAGTGGCAAGAATGATAGATTTTTAAGTCCAAGAACCTCTAAGTCCAAATCCTGACTCTACTATTTGTTTACCATGTGACCTTGAGCAAGGCACTTAACATCTCTGGGACTCAATTTTTCTCTCTCTCTAAAATGAGGAGATTGGATTTGATTATTCTTAAGATCCATTCTCACTCTAAATGTATTGAAATTATACATCATAAATAGTCGTATGACCAACTGAAGTTGTACAGAGATAAGCACAAGAGCCAAATTGTCAGTAATAGGACCCCAAATAGTAGGGACATTAGTAGAAATTGTGTAGATTAACCATTGCTAAAAATCATTCCAACCATAAACTAACCTGCAGTGCTTTCAGAACTTCTCACTCTATGGGCCATTAAAATGATCATGTTTATTGAGCGGCTCCAGAGAAAAAACTACAATGTCAACACCAAATGGTTGCTTTTCATTTCTTTGACCTTCATCTTTCAATAGGCATGATTGATTTCTATGCCTTTCAATTCATGATCAAACTGATGTGGGTATAGCTTCTGCTAGTGCTGATTGTAACCCATTCACATCCTCAGTCAGTCTTGTCCACAGTAATTTAATTCAATTCAAAATGATTTATTAAGTTCCAGGCACTAAGCCAGGTCCTTGGACTGCAAAGATGAAAAACAAAACAGTCCTTAAGGTGCTAACATTTCATTGAATAATGTTTACAGATATTTTCAGGTTTGCAAAGCAGTTCATCTGTACATGTATACATATATGTGTATGTGTGCATACATGTATGTATTCTTGTTTGATTTTCACAATAACATTGTGAGGTAGGTACTATTATTATAATGTTTAACAGATGAGAAGACTCAGAGATTAAGTGACTTGCCCAAGCTCACCTAGCTAGCTAATAAATGTCTGAGGTTGGATTAGAACTCATCTTTTTTTTCCTGATTCCAATCCCAGCATTCTATTCACTATACCATACTATCTCTTTTTTGTCTTTCACTAAGTCCCCAGAACTTCAGTGTTGGAAGGGATCCCAGAGATAATCTAGTCCAACCTACAGCTGAACATTGAATCTCTACAATAAACCTAACAAGCAATCACCTAGCCTCTCCTGGAATACCTTCAAGGAGGGTGAACTCATGGGGTCCGCATGGACTCTCTTAATCTGAATCCTGCTTTGCAGGCCTTTATTCCAATTAGATTCCACAGTACTCCTTTTCCTAAACTCCTTATGAAGAGAAGTCTCCTTGCCACCATCATTTCCCATTTGAGAATCCTTGAGAAGACTAAAACCAATATAATGCTTTTTTTTTAATCATCTGAGCACAAAACCAAAAGACAATGTTGCACAACAAATTTAGAGTAGATTTCTCAGTCAAGAAGACCTAGATTTATGTCCCCATTTCTATCATATACTGGCTGTCTAACACTCCTCCTACTCTGACCCTACAAGTCCCTTCACTCTCAGTTTTTCAAGTCATTTTTCTAGTCAATTTTCTGTTTAAAAAATTAATATCACCATTGGGAGAGGGAGTTTCCTCACTGGAAGTCCCCTGAACTTATGAAATAATAAGTCTAGGAAAAAATAATTTAAGTACAAAACCACACTGGAGAAAACCTTCAGTCGTATCAAAATAAGGTATGACATAAATACCCCAGGTGGGCACTGGATAAAAGAGTCTGAAGGATGATATTCAAACTTAAGCTTAGATCATGAATATTTGCTAGCCCTTAGGGAAGTAGGAGTGACTCTTTGATCTCCTAGCCACGTCACTGAGCCATGTGTAACTAAGTCTCTCCTAGGGGACTTTCCCCTCCCAAATGCTCTTACATGGAAGAGAAAAATAAGAAATAAGAACAGAAGTACAGTTGCTAGATTCCATTTGCTCTTCTATAAGAGCCAAACAGAATCCACAGGGATCCTGTCAATATAAGAGACATAGCAGATAGAGTCTACAATTAAGAAGATTGATGCATTGCTCTAGACAAATACTAATTGCATGCTTATTGGTAAAGCAATAGATCCAGTGTTACCTTGGCCAAGTCACTTTCCCTTTGGAAGACCCATGTAAACAGAAATGCATAGGGAAGTGGGCAGAACCAGGAGAACAATTTGTGCAATAACAACTTTAGAAATGGGTACAACTTCGAAAGACTCAAAGTGATATGTCACTCTAAGTCTTCCCATTTCAGAAATCTACCTTAAATCTGCTGTTCCACATTGTCTTTGGGTTTTGTACTTAGGTAATGAAAAAAGAAAAGTATTAACTTGGTTTCAGTCTTCTCAAGGAAGATTCCCAAGTGGGACATGATTATGGGTAAGGAAACTCCTCTTCAGAAGCTGAGTGCCAGGGGCACATCACCTCACTTTCTTAAGGCCTCAGTTTCCACATCTGACCTCTATCAGCTCCGAATCCTATGAGCTAATGAATTCTCCTTCCCTGAAGTCACATGAAGGAGCTCTGAAACTTCTGAATGCACTTTGACTCCAGAAACAATGTAATAGCCCAGGACATCATGTGAGATTCTGTCAGAGTTGTATGGACTAGGACAAGTATGCCAGATTCCCTCCTGTCTGTCCCTTTTAGTCTCACTCTACACTAAAAGACACACTGGTGTATTTGAATAAACTGATTATATTTTAAAAGATGCCATCTTCCACTCAATCTGCTGAAACAAATGATTAATGTGCCTTTTCTGACATTCTGGATAATTGTGCGCATACTCCTTTCAGTCTGGCAGCTCAAAGAGTGGGTAGGGAAATCGTTATTTGTTGGTACCATAGAAGCACTATAAATATCCCCAAATTCATTTGCCATTAGACAGAGATGTTAAGGTGCTATATTTTTTCTGAGGTTCTATTTATTTTTTAAAGATCTTTGTAATTTATCCTGACCAGTCTTTACTCGCTGACTCTGTTAGAGGCAAAAAGAGCCACCACTTCCCTCCCTACCCCTACCCATATCTCCAAACCCCCTGAAACCTGAAATGGGAGAAAAATTAAAATCATAACAAAGAAATGAAAAGAAGAAAAGGATTCGTGAATAAAAATATTTTGATATTGTTTTTCACTTGTTCCAGTCTTGTCTGACTCTGCCTGACCCATTTGGGATTTCTTTTACCAGCAAAGATACTGGAGTGGTTGATCATTTCTTTCTCTAATTCATTTTCTATTGATGAGGGAGTGGGGCAAATGGGGTTAAGTGACTTGCCCAGAATCACACAACTAATTAGTGTCTGAGGTCAGATTTGAACTCAGGAAGATGAATCTTCCTTATTTCAGGCCAACTTCTATCCATTGCACCTCCTCACTGCCCCAGGTGGCTCGTTTCATTCTTTATGTGTTGCTCTGCCCGGTTTTAACTAGATGGAACAAGATGTCCCTTCCTGGTTAAGCTCATCACTTCTAATCTCATCTAATCTAATTCAAGCCTTAACTGACTCCACTTCCCACAGCCTCCTCTACTCTTTTGTAAGGCTGAAAGGTAGAATACCAAACTCCTCCCAAAGCATTCCTTTATAAAAGGCAGAAACTGAACTTTCTGGCTCATTCCACTTTGTACCTTTGTGGCAACTAGGTGGCACAGTGGATAGAGTTCTGGGCCTGGAGTTAGGAAGACCTGAGTTCAAACCTAGTCTCTGATACTTTTTAGCTATGTGGCCCTGGACAAGTCACTTGACCCTATTTGCCTCATCTGTAAAATGATCTTGAGAAGGAAATGGCAAACTACTCCAGGACCTTTGCCAAGAAAACCCCAAATAGTTCGGAAAGAGTCAGATATGACTGAACAACAACAATTCTACACCAGCTGTTCTGCCTGGTTTTAACTCCATGGAACAAGATGCCCCCTTGCCAGGTACCCAGGTCCCACACACTCCTTTCCTGTCTCCTTTTCTATATGTCTCACCCCCAATAGATTGCAAGCTCTTAGCACAGTGCTTGGCACATAGTAGGCACTTAATAAACATTTATGAGATTGGATTGAACTGGAGGTGGGAGCAAGGATGCATGCATTTTGACAGAGTAAGTCCAATGTCACCATTTAGAATTCTTACTGTTCAATGAATTTTGGTGCCTTCAAACTATTAGCCGTTGTTAATAATCTATTACTATGCTCAAGGTAAACCATGTTACATGAGGAAAAAATCATTCCTTTTACTGCTTGGGGGAAGTAAGAGGTGGAGAACAACAGAAAACATTTGATTGTTGGGTAGGAAAGTCAATAAAATGATTCCCCCGCACTAACTCACAGGAAGCATTTAGCTCTGCCAGCTCATTTGAAAAACCCAAAAAACAGAGCATCACGTACACAGGATCTGTAGCTTTGCCACTCTTCCTATCACAGCTGTCAAGCTGTAAACTTATCTTCTGTGCTACTTGTGTCAATAATACCTGCACTAATGCCTTTCTCCTAAAGTTCTGGTAGCTCTTCCTGATCTGGGCCAAGATGAAAAAGATTGTGGACATAATGTTTCACCTTTGGATTCAGGACTGATTTAACCTTAGCCCACAAGAGCAACAGAACAACATCATGTTTCAGGCACCACGTGACAGTGGATCAAGCATTTGACTTGGTATTGGCATGGTTCAGTTCAAAGAATACTTGGCTCTGGAGTCAAAGGGTGTGGTTTCAAATTCCTCCTCTTCCCAATACTACCTGTGTGACCTTGGGACAGTCACTTAGCTTCCCTATACCTGGTTTCCCTCATGTGTAAAATGAGGGGCTTGAACCAGATGGCCTCTGAGGTTCCTTCTATCTGTCCACCAATGATCCTCTACTCTGGTCCTGGTCTCTATTCCTTACTGTCTATGTAATCATGTAACAGGTTTGTCACCTGTTAAATGATCTTTTCTAATAGCAGTACTGAGAACTGAGCCACAGATTAAGCTGGGCCTACAAGGAATGGGTAACATCATCTGTCATCAAAATAGAGGGAATGGGTGTGATGGGGATAGTGAATCCCAAACTCACCTTTGACAGTAATCTTGCTAGAGCTGTATTGTAAGTCCCAGTGACTCTACAGGCTCTGCAGTTAGTGAGGAGAGGGAGCTCCTGGGTCTCTATGGGTTTGGATAAAAGTTCTTTCTGTATTCACTAATTTGTAAATGAAATTGCATTATACTTGGAGCAGAGTAGGAGGAGTACTTGACCTGTGTATGCCACCATGTTGTGAGGAGAATCCAGTGATTTTTTTTACCCATGAAACACTATATAATGACAGCTTTTAATTATTTCTATTATTCATAGGCTACATATCCCATGGACCTATTAAGGAGACAGAATGTTCCAGGACTGGAGTAGAGAAAAGAGAAGGAGCAGAAATTCCTACTGTCTTCCCTCCATTAAATTCTTTATCAAATGTTTTACTGGGAGGTAAAAATGACCCCAGGTTCTCCAAGGGTAGAGCAACAGTATTTCTTAAATGTCTAGTATACATTTCTTAAACACTTTGTATGTTCCAGACACTATAATAAGCTCTAGGGATACAAATACAAGCAAGCAAGACAGTACTAGCCTTCAGTGAGGTCACATTCTAAAGAGGGAGGGGGAGTAGGGAAGAGGAAGAAGGCATATCTAGCATGGCTTGGGCCAGTCCAGGAAGCAACTAGATAATAACAACTTTAGCCACAGCAACTGATTAAATCTCTCTACTAGGAAGTAGAAGTTCTTGGATATTTATCAGTGGAAGAAGTCCCATGAAATCACAGATCTTATAACATATCAAAATGGTCACTTGAGGCTATATATTTTGAGAACTACCCAACTAAGGATTTGATATACAATAGGCCACTGGAATGAGATTTGCCAGAGTTGGCCAGGCTTTCTGTAAGAGATACATAGTCAATCCTATTGATCCTATGATTTTTCCTAATATCTAGCATGAAATCACACATCTAATCAGTGTCAAAGGCAGAATGTGAGCCCTTCTCCATGTCAGCACAGGCTGAACCCCATGCCTAGTATTCACTCCTTTCTTATCTCTACCTCTGGAAATCCCTAGCTCCATTCAAGATTCAAATACCACCACCTAAGACAAGCCTTTCCTGGTCCTGCCCAATCTTCAGCCCTCCCTTCCCTGAAGTAATTTTGTATATATTTGATAGTTACATGTAGTTAGTATATTATACTGTACATGTACAGTATAATTTCAGATTATCTCAATAGATTCAGAAAAAGCCTTTGACAAAATACAATACTACTTCCTATTAAAAACACTAGATAACATAGGAATAAAAGGATCCTTTCTTAAAATGATGACTAATATCTATCTAATCATCAAAGGAATCTGGTATTGGTTAAGAAATTGAGTGGTGGATAAATGGAGTAGATTAGGTATGCAATATACAGTAGTAAATGACCAGAGTAATCTAGTGTTTGATAAACTTTTGGGGTAAGAACTCAACTTTTGACATAAATTGCTGGGGAAGATTTGAAAGCAGTTTAGCAGGAATTAGGCATAGACCAGCATCTAAAGGATGATATCATAAGCAAACTAGGGGATCATGAGAAAATGTACCTGTCAGATCTATGGCAAAGAAAAGAGTTTATGACCAACTAAGAGACAGAGAGGATCACAGGAAGTGAAATAGAAAATTTTGATTACAAAAAAATTTTAAAACTTTTGCATAAGCAAAATTAATGCAGCTAAAATTAGAAGAAGAACAATAGGAAATTTGGGGGAAAGTTTTCTTTGAGAAAGGTCTCATTTCTTAAATATATAGGTAAGTGAATCAAATTTATAAAATAAGAGTCATTTCCCAGTTTATAAGTGGTCAAAGAATATGAAGAGCCAACTTTCAGAAGAAGCCAAAGCTGTCTAGAGTCATGTGAAAAAATGATCTAAATTACTATTAATTAAAGAAATGCAAATTAAAACAATTTTGAGATACCATCTCACAACTATCATATTGGCTAATATGACAGAAAGGGAAAATGACAAATACTGGAGGGAAAAGTAAGTACACTAATACACTGTTGGTATAGCCGTAAACTAGTTCAACCATTCTGGAGAACAACTTGGAACTATACCTAAAGAATTATAAAACTGTGCATATCTTTTGTCCCAGCAATACCACTACCAAGTCTCTATCCCAAAGAAATCAAAGAAAAGAGAAAAGGACCTATTTGTACAAAAATATTTATGGCAGCTCTTTTTGTTGTGGCAAAGTTGGAAAATGAGGGGATGCCCATCAGTTGAGGAATGGCAAAACAAGTTGTGGTATATGGTTTTAATGGAATATTATTGTGCTATAAGGAATGACAAGCAGGATGATTTCAGAAAAACCTAGGAAGATTTATATGAAATGATGCTGAGTGAAGTGAGGAAAACCAAGAGAATATTGTATACAGTAACAGCAATATTGTAAGGATGATCAGCTGTGAAAGATTTAGCTACTCTGATTAAGATAAGGATCTAAGACAATTCCAAAGGATCCATGATGAATGGAATCTACCTCCAGAGAGAGAACTGATAGTTTCTGAATACAGATTGAAATAGACTTTTTTAAACTTTATTTTTCTTGTTTCGTTTTTGTCTGTTTGCTTTTGCAACATGGCTAATGTGGAAATATATTTTGCATGACTTCACATTTAAAATTGATATCAAATTGTTTGCCTTCTCAAGGAGGGGGAGGGGCAGGAGAGAGGGAGAGAATTCGGAAGTCAAAATTCTTTAAAAAATTATTGTTAAAAAAATTAACATGTAATTGGGAAATATTTAATGAAATAAATTAAAATATTTTTCAATCACATATCTATCACTTTGCTAAAAATCTAGCTATCCCAGAAAGTCTCTTGAAATAAAGACAAGGGGGGGGCGGAGCCAAGATGGCAGCTGGTAAGCAGGGACTAGAGTGACCTCCGTTACCAAGTCCCTCCAAAAACCTATAAAAAAATGGCTCTGAACCAATTCTAGAATGGCAGAACCCACAGAACAGCAGAGGGAAGCAGGGCTCCAGCCCAGCACAGCCTGGATGGTCTCTGGGTGAGGTCTATTCTACACGGAGCTGGGAGCTGGGAGCTGGGAACGGAGTGGAGCAGAGCCCAGCCTGAGCGGCGTGGACCATCCAGACCAGAAGCCGGGAGGAGGGGGCCCTAGCACCCTGATTCAGTGAGCTGCGGCAGTTATGAGACTTCTCAACCCACAAACACCAAAGACTGTGGAGAAGGTTAGTGGGAAAAGCTGCGGGAGTGGAAGGAGTTCGCCATTCGGCTTCCAGCCCCTGGGGCAGCGGAGGTGGGGCAGCTACAGCTGTTGTTACTTCCGGCTCCAGGCCCACCTGGTGGGAGGAATTAAGTGGTGGATCAGAGCAGGGGTGCACAGCCTGCCGAAGATCTAAGCCCAGTTCGGGTTGGGGGTTCTTGGGGAAGGAGCAGTGCGGGTCTGACAGAGCTGGCACCTCACCACCAAACGTGGAACATAGAACTCGTTAGTCTACAAGCAGTCATATCCCACTGAAAAACTCAAGGGTCAAGTTAGTTGGTTGAGAATATGGCCAGGCAGCGAAAACGCACCCAGATTCAGTCTCAGACTTTGGATTCTTTCTTTGGTGACAAAGAAGACCAAAACATACAGCCTAAAGAAGACAACAAAGTCATAGAGCCTACAACAAAAGCCTCCAAGAAAAACATGAACTGGCCCCAGGCCATAGAAGAACTCAAAAAGGATTTGGAAAAGCAAGTTAGAGAAGTGGAGGAAAAATTGGGAAGAGAAATGAGAAGGATGTGAGAAAACCATGAAAAACAAGTCAATGACTTGCTAAAGGAGACCCAAAAAAATACGGAAAAATACATTGAAGAAAACAACACCTTAAAAAACAGACTAACTCAAATGGCAAAAGAGCTCCAAAAAGCCAATGAGGAGAAGAATGCCTTGAAAGGCAGAATTAGCCAAATGGAAAAGGAGGTCCAAAAGACCACTGAAGAAAATACTACTTTAAAAATTAGATTGGAGCAAGTGGAAGCTAGTGACTTTATGAGAAATCAGGATATTATAAAACAGAACCAAAGGAATGAAAAAATGGAAGACAATGGGAAATATCTCATTGGAAAAACCACTGACCTGGAAAATAGATCCAGGAGAGATAATTTAAAAATTATTGGACTACCTGAAAGCCATGATCAAAAAAAGAGCCTAGATACCATCTTTCAGGAAATTATCAAGGAGAACTGCCCTGATATTCTAGAGCCACAGGGCAAAATAGAAATTGGAAGAATCCATCGATCACCTCCTCAAATAGATCCCAAAAAGAAATCTCCTAGGAATATTGTCGCCAAATTCCAGAGCTCCCAGATCAAGGAGAAAATACTGCAAGCAGCCAGAAAGAAACAATTTGAGTATTGTGGAAACACAATCAGAATAATCCAAGATCTGGCAGCTTCTACATTAAGAGATCGAAGGGCTTGGAATGCGATATTCCGGAAGTCAATGGAGCTAGGATTAAAACCTAGAATCACCTACCCAGCAAAACTGAGTATCATGTTCCAAGGCAAAATATGGATTTTCAATAAAATAGAGGACTTTCAAGCTTTCTCAGTGAAAAGACCAGAACTGAATAGAAAATTTGACTTTCAAACACAAGAATCAAGAGAAGCATGAAAAGGTAATCAAGAAACAGAAATTGCAAGGGGCTTACTAAAGTTGAACTGTTTTGTTTACATTCCTACATGGAAAGATGACATGTATGATTCATGAGACCTCAGTATTAGGGTAGTTGAAGGGAATATGCATATATATATGTATATGTTTATGTATATATATATATATATATAAGTGAATGTGTATGTATGTATATACCTATGTGTGTATGTATGTGTATGTATGTATATATATATATATATATATATGTCTGTTCTTATATATATATGTATATATATATGTAAAAGAGAGAGAACAGACACAGGGTGAGTTGAAGATGAAAGGAAGATATCTAAAAGAAATAAAATGAAATTAAGGGATGAGAGAGCAACATACTGAGAGAGGGAGATAGGGAGAGATAGAATGGGGTGGATTATCTTGCATAAAGGTGGCAAGAGGAAGCAGTCCTGTGGGAGGAGGGGAGAGGGCAGGTGAGGGGGGAATGAGTGAACCTTGCTCTCATCAGATTTGGCCTGAGGGGGAATACCATACATACTCAGTTGGGTATCTTACCCCACAGGAAAGAAGAGGGAGGAAGATAAAAAAAATAAAAAGGGGGGGGGGATGATGGAGGGGAGGGCAGATGGGGGTGGAGGTAATCAAAAACAAACACTTTGGAAAGGGGACAGGGTCAAGGGAGAAAATTCAATAAAGTGGGATGGGTTGAAAAGGAGCAAAATGTAGTTAGCCTTTCACAACATGAGTATTGTGGAAGGGTTATACATAATGATACATGTGTGGCCTAGGTTGAATTGCTTGACTTCTTAGGTAGGGTGGGTGGGAAGGGAAGAGGGGAGAGAATTTGCAACAAGTTTTAAAATCAGATGTTCAAAAAAAAAAGTTTTTGCATGCAACTGAAAAATAAGATACACAGGCAATGGGGCGTAGACGTTTATCTTGCCCTACAAGAAAGAAAGGGAAAAGGGGATGAGAGGGGAGTGGGGTGATAGAGGGGAGGGTTGACTGGGGAACAGGGCAACCAGAATATAAGCCATCTTGGAGTGGGGGGGAGGGTAGAAATGGGGAGAAAATTTGTAATTCAAACTGTTGTGAAAATCAATGCTGAAAACCAAATATGTTAAATAAATAAATTTAAATTAAAAAAAAAAGAAATAAAGACAAGGAAGACTATTTTATTCTTCCTCTGAGAAGTAGATAAATGACAGTTCTCACTATTTTTCTCTTTTACAGTTTGAGAAAATGAGGCATAAAGAATTTAAGTATCACAGACATCATTATGGACCTATCACAGACGTCTTCAGGCACATGTATAATAAGAAAAGGAGACCACTATTTGATATAGTAAGAGCAAGGAATAACAGGAAAGACCAATATCACACTAGTCTCCATGAATTAGAGGAAGGGCTCCAGTTTAGTGCTTGATTTGTAAGCTATTCACAAAGATAACAATAACATAAAATGAGAAGGTATGAAAGGATTGTTATCTGCACTGATGAATGTAGTGCCCACCAGAGGAGATCTAGAATCCACTGAAGCATCGAAGTTCCAGATGATAAAAAATTAAGTCAACATATTAAGTCAAAAAATATTTATTAAGTACCTTCTATGTGCCAGGTACTATGCTAAGCTCTGGGGATACAAAGAAAGGCAAAAGGCAGTTCCTACTCTCAAGGGGCTCAGAACTGAGAGGGGAGACAATATGAAAATAGCTATGTACAAATAATAGACAGGAGAAATTGGAAATAATAGGGAAACCACTAGAAAAGGGGATCAGGAAAGGTTTCTTTCTTGTAGTAGGTAGGGTGTTAGCTGGGACTTGAAGGAAGCCCCTGAAGCCAGAAACAAATTGTTCAGTCAAAGGAGGAATTGAATTCAGACTACCCCATTCAAAATATGTTCAACTCTTCACTGAACCAAAATATCTTAATTTGGAAATATCTAACTATACCTCTACATGGGCCATATGTTGCATTTCTGTTGTTTCCAAAAGGAAAAAAAAGGGAGGGAAACAAAGGGCATAAATTAGTAAGGGGACAGAGAAGAGAGGAAATGCACTTCCCAGTCTTCTGCTTTGGTCACATTATGGTCTCAATTAGCAGTTCAGTCAAAACATTTTGGTCCCATGCTAATAAGCTCTACAAAACATGCAGAGAGAGCTCCAGGGATGACAAGTAAGATGAAATAAGAGGAAGTCTTAAGGAGACTGAGTTTGGTTGAGTACAAGAAAAAATTCCTAGTACTACAACTTGTCCAAAACAGGAATGGCACCCTTAAGAAGTAGTGAGTTCCCTCTCACTGAAAGTCTCTAAGCAGAGTCTGGATATCCACTTCTCAGGGATCTTTAGAGGGGATTACTACTCATATACAGGTTGAATTACCATATTTCCCCACATATAAGACACACCTTAATTTTGGGGCCTGAAATTTGAAAACGAAGTGTATTACATAAAATTATTGAACTCAAGTTATATTCATTTGCTCATAGCTTTCAGGCATCTTTTGGGCAAGTTTGGTGCATGTACACATGCTTAGTCCATTCCATTTCATGAACCTGAAGCACCAATTCTGTCCTTCTTTGAAATCAGTAACTTCTTTTTCATCAGCAATTCTTCTTGCCTCACGCTGAACCGTCTTTGTGGACACAGGAATTCCAATTACCCTTTGCTCTTCAATACATTATCTCCAGTTCCCTCTCTAAATCAGGCCATTTTGCTGACTTGCCTTTCATGGCCTTCTTCTGCCGTGGCATTTTCAGTAGGGTTTCTTCTTCTCATACCCAGTCTCGGATTGTTTTCTCAGTTGGAGGAGGATCAAACTTACATTCAGCAGCATGATTCCCATTCACTTTTGCAAACTGGATCAGTTTTAACTTGAATTCAGCACTGTACAAAAATCTTTTCCGAGCCATTTCTAGTCAGAATGTGGCAAAACGTAACCTAATATACCAGTAACAAATGCAAAACAATGAGCGCAAATACAACGAGCGTGAAAAAGTAGGAAATGCAAGTAAAAAAATATACAACAATGAGCACAAAGACAAGTGTGAAAAAGTGGGAAATGCAAGTAAAAACATCTACAACCACTGTATAAGATGCACCCAGTTTTTAGACCCCAGATTTTTCAAAAAAGGGTGCATCTTATACATGGGGAAATATGGTAAATATCCCTTAAAGACCCTTCCAGCTCTAAGGTTATATCAAAAAGTCCCTTCAGGTTTTGCTGATGAATGAAAAAGTGCTTTTTGTTTCCTTGCTTACTTTGTTGTTATTGTTGCTAATTCAGATCCTATCTTGACAGAAGCCTGTAGTACTGGAAAATAACAGAAAATGTTTATATAGACAGCCTCTACAATTTACAAAGTACATTTCTCACAACAGCCTAGGGTGGGAGGGGGTAGACAATATAAGCATAATTATGCCCATTTTACAGATGAGGAAACTAAGGTTTAGTAAGGTGAAATTTCTCGTCCATGGTCACATAGTGGTAAAGCCAAGACTTCTATAACTTACAGAAATACAAGATTTAAAGCTGAAAAGGACTTTATAAATCATTGATAGACTGTAAAGTCCTAGAGAACAAGAATTGTTTCTTTTTGACTTTGTATTCCCAGAGCCTTACACTGATCTTGGCACATAGAGATGCTTAATAAGTGCCTGTTGATTGATTAATTAATTAATTAATTGCTGTAGTCTAGATTCCTTAGAGGTGAAGTGATTTGTCCAGTGGCTTATAGGTAGTAAGTAGCAGAGCCAGGAATCAAGCCAGATCCTGTGGATTCAAATCCAAAAGTTTCTACCAGATGACTCCTAGACTAGTGGTCTTTTCCTTATCCTCACCAAGACAGGATTGATTATATCAGTTAGCCAACCTATGCTCTGACTATGTAGTGACTACATGAGGTGTTTCAGTAATCCTCACTCGGGTTCTGGAAGGAATTCATACTAAAATTATAGTCAACGAAGGTTAGTTGAGGGAAATGCCTAACTGGGGCTCCCCTCACCACAAAGGTTGGAGAGACATTTTCCTTGATGCTCGTTCCAGCCAGGATAGTAATATTCAGGCTTGGAAGCAGTATGATCTAATGGTCCAACTTCTTCATCTTCCATAGGGGAGAGAAATGGAAATGACCAGGCCCAAGTCCCACAGATGGTAAATAGCAGGTAGGACTAGGCACTCAGGGCTGGGACTCCAGTGATCTCCCTTCATCTCTCTACCACTTCCTGTTGCCTTGGAGCAAAAAGAAGAAACCTGGAGCATTTGCTCAACCACAATTCCATTTTAAATGAGGAAACAATGGATGACAAAGAAAGGCATGGAAACTACAAGGACATTATTTTAGCTAAGCAAACAGCAAAGACTATAAATCAGTCAGTATTTTCTCTTGTTGAGGTCCAGGAGGATGTTACTTGCACACTGAAATGAAGTAAGCTGCCCTCTAACCCTAATACCTTCTAATATTCTCTATATTATATTACCTCTAATATTCTCCAGAATTTGTTTCCTATGTGATCTTGGCTAAGTCATTTTCCCTATGATTGTGCCTAGCAGTAAGATGAATCATCCTGGCCTGTGAAAGCCTTATTTGTTTTTCCATCACATAAGCTCACTTTCAGAAGGAAAAGTTATGAATGCAGAGGGTTTGCCTTCACTAATTCCTAATCACATTCCCTTTTTCAGAGACATTAAAATGAAGGATGCTGTTCAGTCATTCACCTCTGTCCAACTCTTCATTATCCCATGGACCGTAGCAATATTATCTATGGGTTTTTCTTTGCAAAGATCCTGAAGTGGCTTGCCACTTCCTTCTCCAGTATATTTAGGCAAACAGAGGTTAAGTAATTTACCCAGGGTCACAGCACTAGTAAGTGCCTGATGCTGGATTTGAACTCAGGTCTTCCTGACTCCAGAACTAGTGTTCTATCTACCGAGCCATCTAGATGCCTCCTTAAGGTAAAGGATAGTACAAGGTAATTTCTATGACCCCTTCTAGTTAAGACCATAGCCATACTGGGTCATGCACCAAGTATAAAGGGTACCACTGCAGCTGGAAGTCCACCTTCCCTTTTCCATAGTTTATTATGAGGGAAATTTATTATTTATTTATTATATATTATGCTGATGGAAAAAAACACTGATATAATTAGCTCATATGTAGGTATATATATATATATATATATATATATATATATATATATATATATATATATATGTATATATTTACACATACCCACATATATAAATATGGCTTACACTTCAACTCTCTTGGCATAAGTTTTCTTACCCATAAAATGACTAATTATTGTCTAATGTCCCTTCCAAATCTAAATCCGACTATGGGTTTAAGAATCCAAATACTCTGACTACAACTCCAGCACAAGAATTCTTGCACTAAAAATAAAAGAAATAAAATGAATGACCGTGGATTGGTATGGCTGAATAGTTGTGATTATTTTGTCACAAATAGCAACCAAATACGAGGAATTCAGAGAAACTTGGAAAGAACTGTATAAACGAAGGCAGAATAAAATAATCAGAATCAAGAAAACAATACAGAACATAAATACTGTAATATAAGCAAAAAACAAAGCTATAAGGTAATCTTTCTGATTAATTGTAATAATCAGTCTTCCTCCTGGTGGACTAAGGATAAAACACTCTTCTTTCCTTTCAGTAGAAAAATGGGTGACTACCAATGTTGTATGCTTTATCAAGCATGCTCTGTTAATTTCATGAGGAGTGGATGGACTATGGGTATGGAATATAGTCAGACACAGCCTATCCAAATGATTTTCTTCAATAAAAGAAGGGCTTAATAGAAAGGTTGTTGACAGACCTATATGGTTAAGGGGAAATGACCACCTTATAAAAACAAAAGCCAACAATAAATCATTTTTAAATTGCATTTGGTTTCTTCAGCATAGGGAGTTTCCAGTATAGATCAGCATGTGTTCTAAGAGAGACAATTTTAGAAAGTAGCCTAAAACTCTGAGAAGTCAAGTGATGTGTCCAGGGTCCCAGTGCCAGTACGTGTCAGAGGCAGGACTGAAACCCAGGTCTTCCTAACACCAATGCCAGTCTTCTATTCTCTGACTAGACCATGCTGCATTATCAAACTTTTTCTAAAAGAAGAAATGATCAGAGAAGTCCAAATAGTTAACTTTTATTCTAGTCAAATTTATCTTAATTATCCTTACTTTCTGGTCCATTAAAAATTTGAAACCAAGCATATGCATATTATGGTGAATTAATTTTTGGAATGTATTAAAATATGTATATAATTTTCACTTGTTTATACAATTCTGTGTGACACTATTAGCAATCTTTAATTCCCTCGTTTGGTAATAGGACACAACCCTGACCTTTCTCATAAAGTTTTCTTTACCATGCTGAGTAAATAATTATATATATATTTTTTGTAATTTACATTGAAAATACTAAAGTCTTAATGATTATTAAATAAATCCTGATTTAAAAGGGGGAAAAAAGATTCAACATTTAGTCCAACTCAGGAAAGGACCACAGATATACATTCTCAAATCCTACCTCCTATAGGACCAGCCTGGATGATATAGAGAAGAACACTTGATATGCAGCACAAAGACCTGAGTTCAAGTCATGACTCTGCTATTTAACAACTGTGTGATCTTGGACAAGTAACTTAACCTTTTAAGAATCCATTTTCCTTATCTTGTTAATGAGTGAATTGGATATTCCACTCACTGGCATTCAACTCTGGTGTTCAGCATTCACTTATCTAAGATCTCTTCTAGTCCTGATACTTCATGTTCCATGATTCAAAGCCCTTTCTAGCCCTAACATCGTATGATACCGAATCATACTGACACAATCTCCCAGGGATGTCTAAATCTGATACAGTCACAGAAATGTACTAGTTGATCTCTAAGGAATCTTCCAGCTCAAAATCCTATGAACCACAAAGTATATAGCCATCATGACACCACGTTGCGTCCAAGGTCAGCAACATTTTTAGAACAAACCACAATGGAGTTGCCAATTCGACTCAGCAAACATTTGTTGAGCAATCCCTGCAGGTCTAGAACCAAAGCTGCAACTAAGGTGAAATGACAAGAGCTTTGCCCCCAAGTGTTAAAATTTAGAAGATGCTGACAGCATTTGTACTTGTTCAGCAAATAGGACTAACTGAACTTCATACCTTTTAGAAAAAATAAAACTAGAAACTACAATGTGATTGCTTCCTTCCTTCTGACACCTTTCCTCATTTAGCTGCACTCCAAATGAGCTCTCCCTTAAACCAGCTCTCACTTTCTCCTTCCCCTATGAGTGGCCTTGCAGGGACAAGGCTCTCTGTCTCACCTATCCTCCTCCCCCTGCGCTCAAAGTCCAGTTTCCTAATGCTGCCTCCCCATGAAGCCTTGTGTTCACTCTCCAAGGTCTCTCCTTACTGCCCAGTAAATTTATCCTTAAAAGTTTATTTGTTTTTATGTTGCTTTTCTAGGTACCAGAATTGTTAGACATTTTTTCTGCTTGTTCACTTTTAATAAAAGACCAGAATTTTAAGAAAAGTTCAAAGGATCAAGCAGAGTTTTATGTCAACTGGTGTGCCTGCTGCTTTTAAACTAGAAATCACTGGCATCCAGAAAAATATCTGCCATACTCCGTCTACCTTATACAACAGGAAAAGCTCTATAGGGAGATACTTTGGAATAAAATGCAAGGTAAATTTGGGGGGGCATCTACTTTCAATAGCAATATGATGCCATAACTTACCTCTAGAATTTCCCTTCATATAACTACCTAACTTTCTTCAGAACTCAAACTTCTTGTTCAAATTGCTCCCAACTACAGTGTCACATTCTGTGGTCTACACACCATTACTAATCCATTCCTGACTAGTTCCTCCTACATTCTTTTTGTAATGTTAAAGATGATTTCTCTTTTCACCTGTATAAGCTTTGCTGCCTCCTACACTGACTAATTCAGCTCGGTTTTTTTAAATGTGCTCTTACTCTACTAATCAATTAATCTTAAAATCCATGCAATTTAGAACTAGCCCTGATTAAGAGGTCAGACTGTATCCTAACATAATGAAAGCAGAGAAGCTACATAGATTAGTGGATATTAGAAAACTAGCCTTGGGTTCTAGTCCTGCTTCTGAAATTTGCTAGATGTGTGACCTTGGGTAAGTCACAACCTCATAATGGCCCAGGCAACACTCTCAGACTATAAATTGCAAAAGAGATATCTGATCTGAATTGAAAGAGGACATTTATCACCAGCAGTTCCCTATGTCAATGAAAATCACAGATCCAATAAATATATGTATATATATATATGTCTAATTATAATTATTTATTCATAAGCATGCTAGAAACCACAGTTAATTTGCAGAAGGAAAGTAAATGCAATGTTTTTTTTTAAAAATGCAATTTATTTATTTAACATATTTGGTTTTCAGCATTGATTTTCACAACATTTTGAATTACAAATTTTCTCCCCATTTCTACCCTCCCCCCCACTCCAAGATGGCTTATATTCTGGTTGCCCTGTTCCCCAGTCAGCCCTCCCCTCTATCACCCCCCCCCCTCTCATCCCCTTTTCCCTTCCTTTCTTGTAGAGCAAGATAACTTTCTACGCCCCATTGCCTGTGTATCTTATTTTTTAGTTGCATACAAATTTTTTTTTTTGTTTTTGAACATCTGATTTTAAAACTTTGAGTTCCAAATTCTCTTCCCTCTTCCCTTCCCACCCACCCTCCCTAAGAAGTTGAGCAATTCAACCTAGGCCACACATGTATCATTATGTATAACCCTTCCACAATACTCATGTTGTGAAAGGCTAACTACATTTTGCTCCTTCCCAACCCATCCTGCTTTATTGAATTTTCTCCCTTGACCCTGTCCCCTTTCCAAAGTGTTTGTTTTGATTACCTCCACCCCCATCTGCCCTCCCCTCCATCATCCCCCCGCCTTTTATTTTTTTTTTATCTTCCTCCCTCTTCTTTCCTGTGGGGTAAGATACCCAACTGAGTATGTATGGTATTCCCCCTCAGGCCAAATCTGATGAGAGCAAGGTTCACTCATTCCCCCCTCACCTGCTCTCTCCCCTCCTCCCATAGAACTGCTTCCTCTTGCCACCTTTATGAGAGATAATCCACCCCATTCTATCTCTCCCTATCTCCCTCTCTCAGTATGTTACTCTCTCATCCCTTAATTTCATTTTATTTCTTTTAGATATCTTCCCTTCATCTTCAACTCACCCTGTGTCTGCTCTCTCTCTTTTACATATATATATATATATAAACACATATATATATACACATACATACACATACACATAGATATATACATACATACACATTCACTTATATATGTACATAAACATATACATATACATGTATACATACATATATATATATGCATATTCCCTTCAACTACCCTAATACTGAGGTCTCATGAATCATACTCATCATCTTTCCATGTAGGAATGTAAACAAAACAGTTCAACTTTAGTAAGTCCCTTGCAATTTCCGTTTCTTGATTACCTTTTCATGCTTCTCTTGATTCTTGTGTTTGAAAGTCAAATTTTCTATTCAGTTCTGGTCTTTTCACTGAGAAAGCTTGAAAGTCCTCCATTTTATTGAAAATCCATATTTTGCCTTGGAACATGATACTCAGTTTTGCTGGGTAGGTAATTCTAGGTTTTAATCCTAGCTCCATTGACCTCCGGAATATCGCATTCCAAGCCCTTCGATCTCTTAATGTAGAAGCTGCCAGATCTTGGGTTATTCTGATTTGGTTTCCACAATACTCAAATTGTTTCTTTCTGGCTGCTTGCAGTATTTTCTCCTTGATCTGGGAGCTCTGGAATTTGGCAACAATATTCCTAGGAGATTTCTTTTTGGGATCTATTTGAGGAGGCGATCGATGGATTCTTTCAATTTCTATTTTGCCCTGTGGCTCTAGAATATCAGGGCAGTTCTCCTTGATAATTTCCTGAAAGATGGTATCTAGGCTCTTTTTTTGATCATGGCTTTCAGGTAGTCCAATAATTTTTAAATTATCTCTCCTGGATCTATTTTCCAGGTCAGTGGTTTTTCCAAGGAGATATTTCACATTGTCTTCCATTTTTTCATTCCTCTGGTTCTGTTTATAATATCCTGATTTCTCATAAAGTCGCTAGCTTCCACTTGCTCCAATCTAATTTTTAAAGTAGTATTTTCTTCAGTGGTCTTTTGGACCTCCTTTTCCATTTGGCTAATTCTGCCTTTCAAGGCATTCTTCTCCTCATTGGCTTTTTGGAGCTCTTTTGCCATTTGAGTTAGTCTGTTTTTTAAGGTGTTGTTTTCTTCAGTGTATTTTTCAGTATTTTTTTGGGTCTCCTTTAGCAAGTCATTGACTTGTTTTTCATGGTTTTCTCGCATCCTTCTCATTTCTCTTCCCAATTTTTCCTCTACTTCTCTAACTTGCTTTTCCAAATCCATTTTGAGTTCTTCTATGGCCTGGGGCCAGTTCATGTTTTTCTTGGAGGCTTTGGTTGTAGGCTCTATGACTTTGTTGTCTTCTTTAGGCTGTATGTTTTGGTCTTCTTTGTCACCAAAGAAAGAATCCAAAGTCTGAGACTGAATCTGGGCGCTTTTCGCTGCCTGGCCATATTCCCAACCAACTAACTTGACCCTTGAGTTTTTCAGTGGGGTATGACTGCTTGTAGACTACAGAGTTCTATGTTCTACGTTTGGGGGGGAGGTGCCAGCTCTGTCAGAGCCGCACTCCTCCTTCCCCAAGGACCCCCAGTCCAGACTGGGCTCAGATCTTCAGGCAGGCTGTGCACTCCTGCTCTGATCCGCCACTTAATTCCTCCCACCAGGTGGGCCTGGAGCCGGAAGTAACAACAGCTGTAGCTGCCCCACCTCCGCTGCCCCCGGGGCTGGAAGCCGAACCGGGAACTCCTTCCACTCCCGCAGCTTTTCCCACTAACCTTCTCCGCAGTCTTTGGTGTTTGTGGGTCGAGGGGTCTGGTAACTGCCGCAGCTCGCTGAATCAGGGCGCTAGGGCCCCCTCCGCCCGGCTTCTGGTCTGGATCGTCCACGCCGCTCAGGCTGGGCTCTGCTCCACTCCGTTCCCAGCTCCCAGCTCCCAGCTCCGTGTGGAATAGACCTCACCCAGAGACCATCCAGGCTGTCCTGGGCTGGAGCCCTGCTTCCCTCTGGTGTTCTGTGGGTTCTGCAGTTCTAGAATTGGTTCAGAGCCATTTTTATAGGTTTTTGGAAGGACTCGGGTACGGAGCTCACTCTAGTCCGTGCTTACCAGCTGCCATCTTGGCTCCGCCCCCCCAAATGAGCAGTAAATGCAATGTTACCAAGAGTATGAAACACCTCATACATAATAAGTGCTTAATAAATGTTTGTCAATTGATTAGGCTCAAATTCTCGCTCTGACACTCAACAGTCATGTGACCATAGGCCAGGCTCTCCAGTTGCCTGAACTTCATTTTCATCACTTGCAAAATGAGAATACTTCTTGAAGTGACTTCCTTACAGATTTATCACGATCAAATTAGGTAACGTATGAGAAGTACCAGAAACATAACTATCATCATTCTTATTCTTAGTGTTAATGTCAAAGCTGGATGGGACCTTAGAATATAAATAAGGAATTTTTCAGTGAGAAGAGATCTCATGATGCAGACTTTCAGAGCCAGAAAGGATCTTAAAGAACATAAACTTTTGGAACCAGAAAAAGTCAAGGGATGGCAGAGGCCCTAGATTCTAGATCATAGTCAACTCTCATGTCAGCAATCATTCATTAAGAACCTATTAAGTGCCAGGCATTGTGCTAAACCTGGCAATGCAGAAAAGGGAACACACACACACATATATATATATATACCCCAAAATAAAACAAAAATGGAAAAAAAAACATAATCCTTGCTCTCAAGGACTACAAGAGCTTGAAGAACATTGAACATCAGAGAATGAAGGGAACTTAGAATATGAGCTAGAATTCTAGACTTTGTCAAACCTTTAAAACCAGTTGTAGTTGTACTCTATACTACATGCCATTTTTTAGAGGAAGAAAAATTCATGGCTTAGTGAGGAACTCAAGTCCTCTGGCACTTTTTTTTCTCCTTCACCATGCTTTCGTCATTCACAAAGTCAATTAATAATATTTGAATTTTTCGTTGCTTTCATTGGTGCGAGGCATTAAAGTTTCCCATCCTAGCTCACTTTTCCGCTATAAGCCCCAAATCATCTATGAACTGAGGAAATTGTTCCCTTCTGAGACTTTTTTCAACACTAAAGCCTAGGGTTCCAGATTCTGATTCTACAACCATGAGTGACTACTTAGCATTTCCCAAGGCAGCCAGTTTCTTTTTAATTCTTTATTAAAATTTGTCTCCCATGAATAGGACCCCATTTTTACCAATTCTTACTTAACAGAAAACTACTTTGTTGAGAATTTTTTTTCTTAATCAAGAATTCTTGACCATGATCCTTCGTGTCATAGTAACATAGACTTTCAGGGAATGACAGAAATCTCAGAGTTCGTCTAGTCAAATGATGTTAAACAGAAATAGAAACAGGGATTACTGAACTAGACATAAAGGATTACTGTGGGGCTCATTTAATTTAGAAAAACCACATATTGTTATTATACATGTTTGATTGTATTTTTACTTATTTGTTTGTTTGTTTATGCACCAATTGCACATTAGCCTGTTATGAGTTGCACTAAGGAGTGTTGTGGGCTGTGTGCAGTTGATGCATTGGCCACATTTGATAACTCTAATCTACTCCAACCTCTTCTTCTACAAGTATTAATCTCTGTAACATCTCCCAAGTAGTTCAACCAGTTTCTATGTGAAAAAATCTTCAGTGAGAAGGAATGCGCCACATCAGAAGGCAGCCTATCTAGTTGGGAACAGCTTTAGATATTAATAAATTTTATCTTACGTTACAAAAATCTGCCTTTCCTGTTTCTCCTTATCCTGCCCTCGAAGATAAGCAAAGTAGATTAATAGGGTAATAGCAGCACCTATCTCACAGGATCGTTTGTGAAGATCAAGTGAGATACTAGTTGTAAAGCACTTTTAAAACCCTGAAGTACTAAAACACAGCTAAGACTATTAATCCAATAAATACACTATTCCATGGAAGATCTAAAACATAGAATGAAAGCTCCGCTCACTGGCAGGTGATGGTTTTACTTTTGTCAGACCTAGCATAGTGCCTGTTACTTAGCAGATGCTTAATAAAAAATTCATTTGATTTATTGATGCCAATACCCAGAACAGTGCTATGCACAGTTACCAAACTTGATATAAGAATCAATATCCAGATTATTAGTTGTGTGGCCTTAGGCAAGTCATTCCTTTTTTTCTGGACTCAGTTGCCTTGGCCATGAAGGGGAAGGCCTCTGATATGCAAGATTCCCTCTGAAAGATCTCAAAGAAATAGCTGTAGATGGAAGCTGATTCCAGTCTCCTTCTCTAATGCTGATCCAAACATGTTTTTCTCTGAGCCTTAGACGTCTAACTTGGCATTTCACACCTTTTTTTCTGAAAAGTATTTAAAAGAGTGTTTCTACATGATGTATACAAGTCCTATCCTCTACTAAAATATGGCTTAATCATTCAAGTGAAAAATAAATTACTATTTAAAACAAATAAAAAGGATTTTATCAATATTCCCAGTGTCTTCCCTCTGTTGCTTATTTCCTAGTTATCCTGTATATAGCTTGCTTGTATATATTTGTTTCTATGGTTTCTTCATTAGATTGGAAGCTCCTTGAAGGCAGGGATAATCTTATGCCTCTTTTTGTATCCCTAGGCTTAGCACATGCCTACAAATCATAGGTGCTAATAAATATTTATTGACTTATGATCTATTTACCCAATCTTTGAAAGGAAAGGGAAGGGGGAAGGAAATATATAGATCATAGATACAGAGATATTACCTACTATGTTCTCAGTACCACGTTAAGCACTTTTTACAATGTTATTCTTTTTGGGGGGGGGGCAAGGCAATTGGGGTTAGTGACCTTGCCCAAGGTCACCACAGCCAGTACATGTGTCAAGTGTCTGAGATTTGAAACTAAGGTCCTCCTGACTCCAGGGCCGTGCTCTACTCGTTGCACCACCTAGCTGCCCCTACAAATGTTATTTCATTGGATCCTCACAGCAACCCTGAAAAGTAGATGCCATCGTTATCACCATTTTACAGTTGAGGCAAACAGAGGTTAAGTCATTTGCCCAGGGTCACATAACTAGTAATGTCAGAGGTTGAATTTGAACTCAGATCTTCTAGATTACAGGCTCAGTTCTCTATCTACCCACACAACCAACTAGTGTTTTGCTTTGAATGTGAATAAATTAATTAATAATAAGCATTTATTAAGCATCTGTTTGTGCCAGGCACTGTGCCAGAGGCTGGGGGTACAAAGACAAAAAGTAAAGCACCACACAAGGAAAAGCTTATATTTTTTAAAATCCTTAAAAATAATGAGAATAAATATTAAGAAATCGTTAATAGGTACAAATTGACTCTTTGGAGTATATCTTATGAGGATAAACAGCTCAGTTTTAATGATGAAAAAATTTAAAAGCATCAGATAATAAACATGTATTCAGGGATTGATATATATATAATATATAAATACATAAAAATAAATATAAAACTATACTACTCAGGGATCTGAACATAGACTATCCCTGAAAGATTTGCCACAAATTATATCTTATCATGTATATGCCCACAGATATTTGTTGTTGCTAAGTCACTTTCAGTCATTTCCAAGTCACTGTGACCCCATCTGGGGTTTTCTTGGCAGAGATACTAGAGTGGTTTGCCATTTCCTTCTCCAGGCTCACAGATATAGATATATTCATATTCTAAATATTTATTAGATTTTAAATGTAAGGCTTAATATATTGGATATTTATATTTAAGGAGACACACATATTATGTACAGATAGATGTACAAGTGTTATATAATATAATATATATATATGTAGATGGATAGATGCGCTTTATTCAATCATGTACACACAAAAGATACCCCAAAAGTCTAGTGCACTTTTAAACTTTTCTTTTTTAAGCTCTAAACCTTAAAATTACACTGAGACTTTAGAACATCCTACACATGCATGCATGCATGCATAAGGTGAGATGAATAATAGATAGCAAGCTGGTCCTTAAG